>NW_010207961.1:0-29736 GCF_000695765.1 Mesitornis unicolor
CCTAAAGTTCTGTGATTCTGTGATTCTGTAGCAGATACTTTTGCATGCCACCCTGAGAAGCATTGGGCAAAGCTGCATTTCTGAGCCTGAGGAGAGGCTGCAGTTTGTATCATATGATGACCAGTATTTGGGCATCCAGCGGAGGCTTCCGAACGCAAATCAATGGGATTTGGCTGCACAGCTCTAAGTTATTCACTGCACAAGTTAAAAAAACCTTGACCCTAGATTTCCTGCCAGCGGGTCAAATCTTGTCAATCTTATAAGCAAGTTTCCAAGAAAGGCTTAAATATTAGGCCATGTCCAAGGAGATTTATAATCTTTAAGAGTTAATTCTGACACTGCCTCGTGAGTCCTTGGGAAAACATCCCTCATGTCTCAATGGCTCAGGGATGATGGCTCTGTCAGTGTTCCCCTGCCTATGTCTGCAAGAAACATCATTTGAAATTGAGGTACCTTAACAGCCAGGAAGGTAAAATTCTGGCCCGATTCCTTCACTATGTATCCCAGGTCAAACACGGGGCATAAGGAGTCGGTGACTTTGTGATAGGTGCATTTCTTCAGGTACTGTTTGGTAACACTTTCAACCAAGTTGCGCCTGTGAAGGAAAAGAGAGCGAGAAGGAGTCTGAATGACCCAATAATTTGGGCAGGAAAGGACCTCGGGATGCCCCTGGTCCTACCCATTGCTCAAAGCCAGGTAACTCCAAAACTGAGGACTTCATGCTCCTCCCTCAGACCCTGCTCAGCAGATCCTGCACATGGAGAGTGGGCCCTTTCCTCCAGCCCTGCCTGGTTTCTTCTACCCCATCAGCAGCTCACATCCCCTGAACCTCCTTTTGCAGATGAAGCCTCTCTGCTGTTTTCTTTCCTGCAAATGGTCTCCACCTCTGCTTTGAGTTTGCTCCTTTGCCTGCTACCCGAACCAAATTCTCCAGCACGCATCTGCCAGTCGTCACCTCTTCTAGCAACCTCCTCTTCTTCCTCAGCTTTGCAGACCCTCCCATGGCCTCTGCCATCCCTCCTGGCTGCCTCCTCTGTTTGCGTGTCAGCTTGCCCATGGCTTCTGCCAGGCAATGCTCCATGTACCAACAGTTTTCATCTGTCCATACACTCGTGGATAGCGTATCCCACAGCTTGTACATTTAGCTGGATTTTGCCTTCTCCTCCAGAAAGGGTGAAAAGGAAAGGACAATGTCTTTCCTCCCACCCCCTCTGCTCTTTTGCCTAAAAATAGTCTTTCTGCAAAGCCTCCCTGACCCAGATGGCTTTGTAAACCTTGCGCCTTGCTCAACCCTGTCCCACTGTTTATGCTCAGGAGTTAATTAGCAACCATGATCAAAGGCAGGAAGTCTCTCAATGACCCTGGCCAGCTCCAGCTCAGCCTCTGCAGCAACTGCCAGCCCGGCCCCCTCAGCTGCCAGAACCTGCTGTCCCACACTGTGTTCCCTGTCCTGCTGCCCTCACCCAGGTTGCCACCCATCCTTGCTGCTGGTGGGGATCTCCCCTCTCAGACACCTCTCAGGGTGCAGCCTGAGGTCGGTTTGAGATTTTGCCAAGTGTGCCGGCTGCCAGGGCGTTTAACCTTGGCTGCAGCATGGTGGACGTGTCCAGCTTAGAGAGAGGAATCCACAGTCTTCAGCACAAAAAGCTTCTGTTAACTTGTTCCAAGTCAGATATATAATCAGTGCCATCACAAATCCTCTTACATGTGTGCCTTCAGCCAGCAGCACCATTCCTGGCACTGCCTGGAAGGGGCCGACCTTACAACTCACTGCAGAAACCAGTGGGAACCATGATGCTAAGAGAGGCCTCTGCTCATTTTTGGGCATCAAGCTCATTCTCACACCCCACTGAGACATTTAGTATTTTCCTGCTATCTTTGAGGAGGAAAAGGGAGAAAAAAAAAAGAAGAATCAGATAAACTGTATTTTAATGTGCATCGTATGAGGCTAACCCAGGGACATTAATTCCAGAAACCCTCATTCCCTTAACCACAGCCATCAGCTGAAGTGGGACATAACTGGGAGGGAAACGTCTCCATTCCTATCAGCTAATCTGGTGCAGCAGTTAGAGTAGACCTGGGCTCGCTGATGAGGAACAGCAGAAGCTGTCCCCCCAAACCTCCTCGTACCTGGACACCTTGAACTTGGGGAAGGTGATGCTGTTCTTGATGAACAAGGTGAAGTTCTCTGCTTCTGACAACAAGGCAGGGCTGAAAAACACAAGTGTTGGCATGTGTCCATCACTTGGCTCTAGAGAAAGCCCCGTTTGGAGAGAATTCATCCAAACTGGGACAAGAAAGACCCAGAAAAACTGGTGATCTCGTCCCTGCCCTTTCTAAGTGGAAGATCCCCAAAAGGTTCAGAAAAGCCCCAAGGAAGGGGGGAAGTGCTTGTTAGAGGACAGAGATGGAGCTGGGTGCTGCAAGTTCAGTTAAGAAACCCCAAAAGCACAGTAAGGTGTCTGGAATAGAGCTCCAGGGCCCAGGGTGCCTCCCTGGGCTCCTTGGCAGACCCATGGCTGTTCCTGTTGCCCTCCCTGCCAGGAGTGGGGGCAAGGAGAAACAGGACTTTGCATCTACCAGGAGATGCTTCACAGTGGCCCACAGAGGCTGGAGGTGGAGAACATCGCATGGGCAGAGCACAACTTTAAAGTCAAGCAGGATAAACAGGGGCTGCTGGTCCATGCACAGAGCACCCAGCAGGGATGTGCATGGGCAGAGGACAACTTTACTCTAAAGTCAAGCAGGATAAACAGGGGCTACTGGTCCATGCACAGAGCACCCAGCAGGGATGGGGTCAGCCACGAGCGAGGTGGGGAGCAAACCATGCCAGAAGAGGCGCAAATCCCCTGAGGACATCAGGCAGCATTTACAGCCATGGAGTCTGCATCAACCCAGGCTGTCCTGGCAGAGCCCTGGCTTGCTCTGCCCTACACCAAGTACTGCTGGTGCAGCTGGGGTGGGATCGGAGTGGAAAAAGAGCCAACAACATCACTGCTTACCTAGGAACATAGTCATCAACTTCAACAGGGCACCAGCCAAAGATCTCGCAGGTCTTCACAGAGCTGTTGAAATGCACACACTTGCCTGTCATGAGCCCTGCGGGAAAGAGAGATGGCTGCTTAACCCTGGATACTGGGAAAACCTAGCCTCACACTGGGATGGATGGGAGCTGGTCAGAGCTTCAGCCCTGCCACAGACATCCAAGGCACAAAACAGTCAGGGCTTTGGTGCCCCTTTATACAAAGGGGAATTATAATGGTGATCCCGAGGCAGTGGTTTCTCTTGAACTATTGCACAGGGGAGCAACTGGGCATTTTTCTTGCTAAAATACACCTCAGAAAATGCTGAGCTGTTAGAAAGAGAGCAGTCTGGGGGAAATGGTTTAGTATTGATTAACCTTCTTACAGCTCAGATCTCTTTTGGAAGAGGAGAGCAGGACCAGTTTAGGTAGGACCTTCACCCAGGATCATATCATAGAATCATAGAATGGTTTGGGTTGGAAGAGACCTTAAAGCTCCCCCAGTCCAACCCCTGCCATGGGCAGGGACACCTCCCACCAGCCCAGGCTGCTCAAAGCCCCGTCCAACCTGGCCTTGAACACTGCCAGGGAGGGGACACCCACAGCTTCCCTGGGCAACCTGGGCCAGGGCCTCACCACCCTCACAGTCAAGAATTTCTTCCTAATATCCAGTCTAAATCTCCCCTCTTCCAGTTTAAAACCATTGCCCCTTGTTCTATGGCTACCTGGCCTTGTAAAAAGTCCCTCCCCAGCTTTCCTGTAGGACCCCTTCATGTCAGAGGCTTTTCCCAAACCCCATCAGCCACTGGTCCAAAGCAGGACCCCCTGCCCAACTCCCCCACCCTACGGCTCTGTGTCTCAGCAGAAAGGCTGGTGCTGGAGCGTTGGTTCCAGTGCCGTACCTTGTCCCTGGCGGCTGTATTTCCCTTTGCTGCAATCGCTGTCCCGTGTGCAGAGCCCTGCGTCCGGCAGCTATTGGGAGAGAGCAGGCAGCAGCCTCTCAGCATCACACCCCGTGATTTCAGTCCCTCAGTCCCTCCTGCTGCACCAGGCAGCATTTTATCTGGGGGAAATGAAAAGCCCATACACTGCTTCCCAACCACAGATGTCCAGATTAAGCAGGAAAAAGGGCTAATTTCACCCGGGGGAAATGAAAAGCCCGTACACTGCTTCCCAACCACAGATATCCAGATTAAGCAGGAAAAAGGGCTAATTTCTTTTTTAAACTCCAGGCAGATAATTTTATTCAAGCCTCGAGCCTTCTCTGCTTGATCATCTCAAAGGGAAGAAAGTGTAAATGGATGCTGGCTTTTTTTCAGCAGAATAAAAGCCTTCACATCATGCTTGCGAGTCAGGGATGATAATATGGGGCTGGGCTCAGGCTTTCACCAAACCTCTCAATGTCCAGAAAACTCGTTTCTCAGTACCACCACCACAACCCCCAAAATAAAAGAAGCTGAGGCCACTGAAGGAAGCCAGCACGTTTACCTCTGGGCAGGTGCCTTGCTTCTGTCCAGGGGTGACAATGAAGTTGGTCATCACCACGAAAGAGCTGTCCCCCTGCAGAGATACAGCCAATGAGCTCACTGCCAGCACAGTGTTTTCTGATGGAGCCTCTCCTGGGGTGAGGGTAGGGCACCCAAACCACCTGGCATGTCCAGGCAGATGGCACCTTTCTCCCTAACTTTGGGTCTTCCACCTTCCTCTGCCACAGCCTGGGAAGCTGGTGGTGGCCCTGCAGTGCCACCAGCCCCAGGGACAGTGGAGGACCCCCTTGCTGCCTGAGATGCTTGTCTGGGGACACCAGAGAGGAGCCTTGATCCCTTAGCAAGCAGCCTCAAACATGCCACATCAACCATGGTGGGTCCCAAGCACCGAATGTTCCACCATGAGGATGCCATGTCATCGTTAGCCCCACAGAAAGTCTCCCCCAAGGAGCCCACCTGCACCCTGGCATATGGGGAAAAGCGGCCAGGGGGACAAAAGCAATCCTCCTAACCCACCTGCCCTGCCCTGCCTCCTTACCTGAGGGGGGAAAACATAATCCACCACATCCCAGATGTGCAGGCCCAGGATGCTTTCATTGGTCAGCGTCAGGCCCTTCAGCTTCACCGAGACCGAGCTGACAATGCTGTCCTGAGACTGGTAGCCCTTCTCGTAGAGGAAGACCCACCTGGATGGGGAAAGGTGGTGGGGTGAGCATGGCCACCAGTGCTCATCCGCAGGAGCCCCAAGTCCCAGCACATCACTGCAGACTGGGGCTTCTTATACCAAGTCTCACCTTGGGGCTTATTTGCCAAATTTCCTCCAGCTGGATGAAAGGCATGTTGCTGAGCTCTCCCACCCTTTGCCCAGTGCATGTGGTTGGTAGCTGCAGGACCTGACTTTCACAGCAGGATGATTTCTTTTGAGGACTGGGACATGGTGGTTGTGGTTGAGGGTGTGTGAAGCCAGGGGGAACAAGGTGGCCATCGGCCATTTGGGATTAAAGCCTACAGTGGAGTTGCAGTTTGCTGGGCTTGGTGACCCCCCTGGACCGTCCTGATCCACCGCAGAGGCATTCTCAAGAAATCAGTGGCTTCAGGGCCAAGACAGGGGTAAGTCTGAACACAGCACACGTCCAGGGCCACCATTCCCTACCCAGCAAAGGGAACATGGAGCCATGGCCCTGGGTGCAAGAGGGCTTCTGGAGCAGGGTTGGGGACATCGCTGTGGCTGGCACAGGACTCTCCCTGTGTTTTCCAGCCCATTGCACTGCTGTTAGGTCCGACTCCTGACACTATTTAACCTACAGCATAAACAAGCTACTGCTGGATTAACTCTGACTCAGGGAGACTATAAACACAGGCAAGGAACCATTTTGGGTAGCGTTCCCAGCGCTAAAAAAGGAGTGTTCTGGTTTTTGTCCCCACTGCCATGGGCACCAGTCCCGCTGGTGGTGACAGAGACAGCGCGTGGCCCGTGACACCATCCTGGTGTGCCAGCCCATCCTTGGGCTCCCCAGGGGCATGGAGAGGGAATGGGGGAACCCTGGGTGCTGCTCAGGGGTCTGCCCTATGGGTGCCGGACCTTATGGGGACATCTTGGGGATGGCGCTTTTTGGTTTGCAGCCCGATCAGCATCCCAGGACAGGGGGCCAGGGGACCTCAGGGACAGTGTCTGCCCCAGCACCTGAGGATGGGAGCAGAAATTCAGCACCGCTGCCACCCCCAACTGGGACCCCTAGTTCCACCACCTCCTCCAGGGCAGAGGGCCATGTTGGGTTACACTGGTTATACTGGGCTTCTTTCCCAGTCCCCTTGGGGCTGCTGCTGCCACCCTGTCTCTCCCTGGTGGAGGTGACTGTGGGCACCCCTCCTGTGACTCAGCCTCCCCGGGGCAGGGCAGGATGCAGCCCCCACCCTGCTGCTGAGCCACGGCCACGGCAAACAAGGCATCATTTCCCCAGCACGCTGTAAATACTGCATCCAGCCCTGCTCAGGAGGTAAAAGTCCCCAGATGTCACTCCCCAACATGACAGAGTCACTAAGCCCTCCTTCCTCACCAACCTCATCCTGTGGCTCAGCCTGTGGCCTCCTCGTGTGTGAGGTTTTCAGGAAACAAAAGCCAGAAAGCAACGGCCAGCAGGGGTAACACTGCGTCGCGGTGTCAGCCCCACGTCCCTCCTCTACACCCATGACACTGCCACATGTCCCTCTGGCACAGCCGTGCATCAGCACAGACCCCCACGAGCATCCCGCGCCTGCTGCCAAGGGGGAGCAGAGCTGGCGTAAAGAGTCATTGAATCATTAAGATTGGAAGAGGCCTCCAAGATCAAGTCCAACCCCACTATGCCCACTAAACCGTGTCCCCAGGTGCTACATCTACACTTTTTTGAACACCTCCAGGGATGGTGACTCCACCACTTCCCAGGGCAGCCGCTTCCAGTGCTTGGCCATTCTTTCAGTAAAGAATTTTTTTCCACATATCCAATCTAACCCTCCCCTGGCGCAACTTGAGGCCATTTCCCCTTGTCCTGTCACTTATTACCTGGGAAAAGAGGCTGACCCCCACTCACTACACCCTCCTCTCTGTCTACCAGGCTCACTTTCAAAGAGGAAATCTCAAGCATCACAGCTCAGCGCAGACAGGGAACTGGAGGCTGTGCTGCAGATAGTGAGGGGCTGCCAACAGCCTCAGGGGCGATGGGCAGCCACACTCACAGGCAGCCCCTTGCTAGTGGAGCCTGACTCCACCAGAACAGTGAAAACTTGGGAATTACAGCAAACTTATGCCAACCTCCTCCCTTCTGCCTGTCACCCTCAGGCTAGGTCTCTTTTTTCTCCCCCATGGCTGCCTGTCCAGGTTTAGCTGGGTTGCTTAAGCTGCATTTCCTCAGGAGGCTCCGCTTTGAGCAGCCACTTCTGCCAGTCAGGAGCAGCTGGCCCTGGCCATGTCTGCTGGAGCCTGGGAGCTTTGCAGACTCAGCCCTCAGGAGAGCCAATGTGGCTCCCAGTAACACCAGTTTGGGCCAGTGCAAAACCCTTTGCAATGGAGCATCCTTAAGACCTTGGCTCAGCAGCAGTTTGGGATGAGGATCAGCCCTGTGAGCCAAAGTGTCAGTGAGCAGTGTGGGAGTGATGTGGGGTCCCACAATGACCCCCTGGGGATCTGGGCTAAAAGCTGAGATGGGTACTGCTGCTCCCTGCAGCTTTTCCCTTGCACTGGGAGCTCCTGTCTCTCCTTTGGGCTGCACTGGGTGCCCTGTGCTTCATAATACTCATTTTTTTCCAGTTCATGGCCTACTCTCCCTGCAAACCTCCCACTGTGGGGCCCCTCCTGACGGAAGGGTGCTGGTGTTTCCCCCCCAAGGGTCGGGCTCACTGCAGCCATGGCACAGCAAAGATTTTTTTTACTGTTATCAACTATCGCATCCCATAGCATGGCACATCGCACCATGCCGAGGGGACGGGGACCAAATTGCTGTGGCAGGAGCAGCAGCCCTGAGGCACTGGGGGACATGCATCCTCACATGGCTCTGAGCCCACCTGCTCCACTCGATGCCTTTTTTAAGCAGCTGCTCCTGCTCTCAGAGCTGCCTCCCACAAGTGAAGCAAAGCAGAGATTTGGAGCAAGGCTCCATCCTGCCCCCCGCCGCTGGCTCTGCCCTTCCGGCCAGGCAGTGGACCGGAGATTTATGCTCCTGTCTTGAGCTGCCTGGGTCTCACAAATCATCGTGTTGACCCCAGCTGCCTCTTATTTAATATAAATGAAAATAAAAATAACAACAGATTCTCAGGCTGCCGTCCAGCAGCTTGAGTGGGATTTGGATGCGGCTCAGCGAGGAGCCGGGGCCCCAGCACACGGAGTGGGGCTGGGCAGGGATGAGCCTGAGACCGCACATGCAGCAGCTTCTGGGGAGGAACACGGGGACTGGGTGACCATCTGGAGGAGCCATGGTGGGACAGTGGGCAGCACAGGAGTGGCCGTGGCCAGGAGGATGTAATACACCCCCTCGAATCAGGATATAGGGGATACATGAGCCCCTTCGCCTCCATTGCTTTTGAATCTGGTGGCAAAGCATTAATTCAGGGGAACGTGGGCACCAGGGAGCCTTACCCGATGATGTACGCCAGGACGATGAGCTGGATCAGCCGGAAGGTCAGTCCCACCTTCTTGTTCCTCACCAGCACCATCCTAGGGGTGTCATACTCAAAGAGGAAGGAGGACACCTTCTCCATGCACTTCTGCCCCATGGCTGCGTCAGGGCTGTGCCGCAGCCTCCCACCGGCCCCGCCGCTCACCCCGCCGTGGGTCCGGCTCACCCCGCTGTGGGTCGGGTTGTGCCTGCTGCCGCCTGAGCAACTCCTCTGTTTGCAGAGGAGAGAAAAAAAAAAAAAGAAAAAATAATAAAACTGCTATCAGTGTTGCTCTGTGCACATCTGGGCTGTTGGGTTTCCTCCTCTGCACGGGGACGGGGTTTCCTCTTCCTATAAGCGCTGGGCTGGGAGCAGCTGGTGCCCTACATGGTCTGGGGGTGGGACAGGGTGTGGGAGGGTGCGGGAGGGTGCAGGGCCACCCCACTGGTGGATAGAGCCGCCCACCCATGGGAGACTCACCCTCGCCTGGGATGGAGGGGCTGTGGGCAGGGCTCGGGGAAAGCAAGAACCACGAGGCGTCCCTGGGGGCAACATTGGGATGGAGGAAGATTGTGGGAGTCCCAGGAGAGCATTTGAAGAACTGGGGTTGAGGTATTGTAATTCCTGCCCCAGCAGCTGCCTCAGGCTGTGGGACTCCTGTCCTTGTCCCTAACCCGTGTCCTCCTCTGTTCCCCAAAGGCTGCCCCAGAAAAGGGGTCAGGAAAAGGAGGGGAGGTGCAGAAAGCCCAGCCCAGCAATTTGGAGCCAACCCGTGGGGCAGCCGGGTACCCGGCTTGGCCCCCTCCTGTGGTAAGGCCGCCCAGCTGGGGCTTGGCCAGTTCCCAGTGCTTGCACGGGGCTGGGCTGAGTGCATTTCGAATCATTTTCAGCATTTCCAGCATTTCCTGAAGGGCATGGCCATGAGCCTGGGCCACAGTGAGGGATGCTTGGCAGGGTGGCACAGACACTACTTTAAGTTAATATTGCTGAGAAAGGGGCTGAATTTGTATGTGCCAGACCCAAATGGGGACCAATATCGTTGCGCTGGGGAGCTTTGGTACAGGGGGTTTGTTGGGGACCCTCCGAGTACTGCATCCCACCAGGCAGCCTCATGGGCACTGCCCCATGGGGGTGATCTCTTTGCTGGAGAGCACTAGGGCTGAGGAGGGTCATTTCTGGAGGAAACAGAGGACTTTTCCCCAAAAAGCCCAGAGCCTGGCAGCTTCATCGCTCCCCACAAGGACCAGCTCCATCCCATGAGCTCATCCACTGCCTGCCGTGACTTTGAAGGAGGTCCTGGCTGCTCGCTGGCACTGAGACTGGGACAAGGTTCCTCTCTGCAGGGGGAAATGTTTTTGGAAACATGAAATAGTTTAACCTGCTGGGATAAAATCTTTCCGGAACATTTATTTTAACATCATCACCTTTCAGCTTCAATTGCCTATTGTTCAGCATCATGTTGACCTATCGACTCAATGTTTTACAGACCTGACAACCAGGAAATGAGTGGAACAAATTAATTCTCTTTGCTGGGCAATAGGGAAAACAAGCAAATGAACCATTTATCCAAATCTTTTTGGCCATACCATGAACCTTGGGAATCAAAATTAGATTATCCCGCGTTACAAGTGACATGACACCATCCCAATGCTCTGGTCCTCAGCAACATAGAAAGCTGTCAGATGGGGAGTCAAAAGCAAACATGAAATGCTGATGCTAATCATGTAAGATTGAATGCTGATACCGATATTGAGCAGAGCAGACAAACCTTATAAGCTTAGATATCTGTCAGGAGAGCAGCAAATAACTTACTGTATGAAACAAGACCTTTTAGGGAAGGCTGCTCACCCTTGCCAAAGCCATGGGGATAATGAAAATAGGACAGCTAAATTTAACAGCAAAATGACTTGTAAAAGAGTCACTTCTAACCTTCTCTCTGGTACTTGGAGTCAATAAAGTGGTTATAGCATGGATTTAGCTAAAATACTTTCCATTGGGAGAGAATATGCATTGCTCATTTTAGTATTGCTTGGAGTCACAATGCAGCCAGCGAGCAGGGCTGGACCCCATGGATGCAGCCAGGGTGGTGTGGAGAGCAGGGGACACCAGCACAGGAGCGCTCACAAGGCCGGGGTCTTCTCCTGGTCGGCTATCAGCACCCAGCATGGGCACCCTCCTGGCCACGACATCTAAACACGCAGAAAAATCATAGCCTAAACCCTCGTGGGTGTGCACACCACTGCTGCTCACACCTCTCCCACACTCACACCCTCCCTGAGTTTACCATTCTTTAAATGACTTTATAACAGGGAAGTTGTTGGTTCTGGGATGGCATCGCTAAGATACCTGGCCCTACAACGGCAACGTGGGCGTGAGCGTGGTGCCCGCCAGCCGGCGTGCGTGCTGCCTGTGGGGCCGCATCCCGCACATCCCTGTTTGCACAGACGCCTCTCCCAACCATAGCACACCCCTTGCCTCTGCCAGCTGCTTATCGTGGGGAAAGGCTCTGCTCGGGCTCTTAAATCGTTAAATTACGTGTCCGGCCAAGGCGGTCACCTGCTGAGGGATGTTGCATTTGCAGGGCTGTGACGTTTTCTGCTGCAGGCGCTGGGCCATCCTGATGTGAAGTCAGAGCTTGCTTTCTGTTTGCAATAATCTGCTGTTATTGTGAATATATTGCTGTAACGTCTAAATGAAAAGTAAAAGTAAAACAAGAATGAGTGGAAACAGGGGTTTATAAGTGTATTGTGTAGGGTGCAGCCCAGAGGCGTGCCACGACAGGCGCCCGCACAGCAGCTGTGACCTTGGGGATGTGTTTGAGTTCCTGTGGACCCAGAGCTCATATGATGCTGCTGATATGCTCACAGTAATTTCCTCCTAACAACCGCTGCATCTCTCAGCCACTGTCACACCAAGCAGGGGAGTGCCCTGGTGCCACAACTGCGGATGCTGCCACCCACCCTGGGCAGTGATGCTGGGTTTGCTCTGGGCACAGAAAGCACTGAGCTGGGCTTGACCCCAGCAGCACACAAACATAGGACCAAGTGGGGTGGGAGCAGGACAATGCGGGGACACAGAGGGCAAAACCAGGTAGATTTAAGGAAAAATGAGCCCATCTAGCTCCACTGCCCATGGGAGGGGGACATGGAAGTAGCAACAGCAAATGAGGCACTAAAGACCCTGGGTTAGTTCCCAGGATTGCCCAGCCCCAGGACCAGGTTGCCCAAATGGTCTCCTGGGTCAGCTGGCTGTGCCCAGGCCCCAGCACCGGGCTTGGCCTTGTTCAGTGTCTCCTTCAGCTCCAGCTGGGTCCAACGTCGAGGGCATCGTGGGCTGGTGACCCACCAGGACATCCCCAGCAGCGCTGCACGGGGTCAGCACAGGACTGCGTCCCTGGCTGTGAAAGCAACTCCTTCCCCCTGCCCATTAAGCAAATCCAACCTCTGCTTGGGGCTGTCGAGGGAAAAATGCAAAAAATTGTATTTTCAAGGGCCACATTTGGAAATGCAAGTTCATCCTTGCTGTGAGCTGGGACATGGACCTAGAGGATGGAGGAGCTACTGGGTCACAAAGAGGGGCGTCTGAAAGTCTCTACACAGGGCTCAAGCTCCCCCCCAACTCAGTAAAGCAAAGCTGTAGTAGGAATAAAAGCTACCAAGTCTTTCCAGACTCTCAGACATTGCTTTTCCAAAAACTTCTAAGGGGAAAATAATTTTAAAAATAGCTGAAGCTCATTACACAATCCAGACTCATGCTTGGCAGCTTCCAGAACAGAGCTCTGAATTTCAGCACAAAAATGCACAGCACGCTGCAAATCTGAGGAATAACACAGTGGCAAGGAGATGTAAAATACGATGGTGGCTGCAAAGGGCACCTGATGTGGCTGAGGTCGCCAGGAAGAGCCCCTGCGTGTTGGTGGCTCTTCCCAGCAATTTTGGCTGCCCCCACCAGCTGGAGCAGATAGTCTCACTGCCCTGCTGGCCAGAGGAAGCAGGGGGGTGTGGAAAAAATTTGGCAGATGAGAGTGCGTAAGGTCCTAGGAAACGGCATGTTCAGTTTTCTTTCCAATTTTAGCTTGTCCTTGACCTCTCTTTGCTCCTTCCCAGCAGGGCTGGCTCCGCTCTGTGCCCAGATGCCCCAGTGCAGAGGGATGTTTGTGGTGGTGCTCACCCCCAGCAGTTCCAGCCCTGGTTGCCGCAGCAACGCATCGCCCTGGAAACATCTTGGCCATATTTTAGCCAAAATCAAAGCAAACGTGCACCTGAGATGCTGGGGGTACTGAAGGGGATCTGCGGCCCCATTCCCATCGCACACCCCTGGGGCAGCTAGGCACTTGCCGCAGGACACAGCAACTCTTGGGCTCGTCCCACGAGCCATGGTGGTGGTTGCCCTCATGCACCGATGCTGGAGACCAGGTCTGCATCTGGAAAGAGGAGGCCAAGCAATGGCACTTTCCAAAAATTAGCATTTGCCTGGATGTCCCATGTCCCTTTTTGTAATCTCCTTTGGGATACAAAGGATTTGGGCTACCTGTGCAGCACCTTCCTCCTGCTCATAGCATTGGGAAGGGGCACATGGGGCCACATCCCAGCAAAAATGCGCCACGGACATTGCCCATGGACAGCGTGGCCGTGAACCCAGACTTGCTCCAAAACCCGACCTGCAGCTGCAGCAGGATTTTTCTGCTCAAAACACGACCGTGGGGAGAGCTTTGGGCGATGCAGAGATGGAAACACACTGCCCTGAGGCCCTGTGCCACCCCTCAGAGGAGCCCTAGTTATTTAATTATTATTTATTTAATAATTATCTCCTTTGGAGGTCATGGCAGGGCTTATTTAAATCTCCTCTCTCAGCTGGGGGAGATAAGGTGAGGACTATTCTGGATAGTCAAAATTAGCACTGTTTGTATTTCTGTGCCCCGAGAGCAAATTAGATGGTACTTAAAAAAATTCCCAACAGTAATATCATGCCACTCCTTTCATTTCGCCTTTGTCATCCCATGCCAAAGACAAGTTCAGCTCCATTTCTAGTTTGGCTGCTCTGAAAACCCACAAGAAATCCTGATCTGGTGAACACAACTCCTTTTACGGCTGAAGAATGCCCTGCCTGCACTCCTATGCAGCCCCGTGGGCTCCCAAATGTCCCCCAAATGAGCCACAGACAGAGTAAGAAAAGCAAAAAAAATAAAATAAAACAACAATCTCCCCCCAAAAAATAATCTGAGAGTCATCCAGTAAAATTGCTTTTATTTCTGTAATTTCATAAGTATAAAACAAATCAGCCCAATATCTGGATTGTACGGATTGTGACCATGAGGAACCTTCCCACACCTCCACAGCACACCTGGGTATTTACAGTTGGACAAAGGACACCAGTCAGGAAGCAGTAATTTAGTGGAAAAATATCTTTCATATAATAAAATAAGAAACGTCGTTTCTTTCAATTCTACCCCTCAGATAACACCCTCCCACCCCTCCAAGATACAATGATTTACTTTTTGCTACAAAGCACAAACTCAGATTTCTAGGTTTGGCTATTCAGGCATCTCATATAAAAAAAAATCAGGACATTCCCAAACCAAAGCCACTGCGGGCCCTGCCAGAGCCCAGCGTGGTCCCAAAGACCAGCCCAGCACCACCGCCAGCGAGGACACCGGCCGGCGGGACCCCTGTCCCTGTCACTCCCAGCACACACAGACTTAGGCTCAGTTAATGCCCTGCTCTTATAAAATCTGAATGGCACCAAGAGGACAGGTCCAGGGGGCAGTTTACCTTGCATCTCCACTCCCTCACTGCAGCACTACAAACCATGACCCAAACTGAGCCGTGCAAGCTCAGCACAGGGTGAAGCCCTTCTTCATCCCAAAATCCTGATCCCTGGGCCACCTCCCTGCTGGGGACAAGCCCTGCCAGAAAGTGCCACTGCAGAGATGAAGAAAAAAAGCCCAGCTGGGACTGAACAGGGAAAACTGAATCTCTGGCATCCTTCATGTAAGGTGATGGCCTTGCCAGGTATGGACCAAAAATCACAGTAAGTCTCAGTAGCTGGTATCAGGAACTCCTGTGTGTCTGAGTTTCAGGAGTGACACGATCTTGAGGTCACTGAACTTCGAGAACATCTCCCACCAACTGGGACAGCACTGGCCCACGCTCCCGCACAGCAGTGATGGGATGGGTGTTTGTGGAGCAGGACCCTGCCTGGGCAGCAGCACCGTGATGTCTGTGGTCCCTTCCAACCTGGTGTTCTATGATTCTATGAAAAAAGGGACCAAAAATTGCCACTGAGTTTTCCTATTGCTCCTCCTGCCATGCACACCGTGAGCAGAGCCTCCGTTCAACCCCACATTTGTTGCTCTTACAAGAATGAATTTCTCCAGCCCCTACAGCAAAGCCTGTCCCTCCTGCTCCTGACTTTTCCAGCACTTGGCAGTACCACCCAGCCTCAGCTGAGAAGAGCATCAGAAACACAGGTATGACCCTATCACAGTGCCAAAGTCTCAAACACCCAAACCAAAAACCTCATCCAGACCCTGAGCCATGCAGCGGTCCCATGAGAGAAATAAAACATGGGATGCAGCACTTCAATGCTCTGAAAAGCATCTCTCTTTTTCCTTTTCCAGCATACTTCCCAACAGGATCACACGCTGCAGAGCTCATCCAGGAACTGGCCACAATGACACAACAGCCCAAAACAGCCCAAAAGACTCGTCACAACTGCTGCCCAAAGCTGTCCCCACCAGGGATTCCGGACCCCCAGCTCACCCCTTGGCTGTAGCCCAGTATGGTGCCTGGGTCCTGAGAAAGGTGCATAAAGTGCTTGTGGACAACCCCTGCTGCCACCCCGGCACGTCCTCCGCTGTGCATCTTGCATCGCCGCTTCCCTGCGAGCGAAGCATCTGTCACAGCGGCTCTCTGACACTAAAGGTCTTGCTGGAAAGACCCAAGTTTCAATTTAAAACCCTGCATTTGCCAGGCAGCACCATCAAAACAAAACTAAAAAGGGAACAATTTCTCAACTCTGTTGTCGAAAAAGCAAGGATCCCAGAGGCTTGGCCCCTAAGCTGCCTTTTTTAACAAGCTCTTGGGCAAAACAGCCACCCAGTGCCCACCTCCTTTGTATTGCACAGTCAGATGCCTCGGTAAGATGCAAGACCCGATCCCAAAGCATTGGTCTCAGCTCTGGGATCTCCAAGTTTGCACAAGAACAAGCTCCAGCCTATAAGAGCGCCCAGCACACTGCTGGGAGCATACACACAATAAATAACTACCCCCTGATTTATACGAACCCTTCAATGAAGAATAAAGGAAAAACAATTGTATTTTTCTACTTCATTCAAATATTTGAACTATAAGCCTCTGCACTCAAAAAGCATGGAGTAAAACCCGTATTCCAAGTCATTAAAGGACGGGGGAGGAAAGAGACATGGTGAGCCATTCAGAAGGGGAAACGGGGATGAGTCAAAATGGTCCCTTCTAGCAAGTGAGATGCCTGCTTCTGGCAGCCTTAGTGCAGGTTTCCTTCACTATTTTCTAGGTAGATAGAGAGGCTTACAATAAAAAAACCAAATGCAATGTGCTGCTGCTGGGAAGAACAAGTCTTTGGCTGGGATACAGCTCTGGTTTCTCACCCGTGATGGCTTGGGTTTTGGCAACTCACACTTGCAACCCAATGACTGCACAAACAGACCAGGGTTGCCTGGGCTTGCAGCAGCGTGGGCTCCATCAGTGACAAAGTAACAGCAGCTCGGCATCTCTATCAACAATAAGATAACTAACTCAGCATCTCTTCACGTATCTTTTCTGGTAGGTTGTTCAGGATGCCTGGTACAGCCACCTCTAGCTCTCTGCTGTCAGACGAGACAAGGCAAAATTTACCAGCAGAAAATAATAGCAAGTTAAAATTTCATTATTTCATCTTTACTCTTAAATAGAGCTCTTTTTTCTCTTTTTGTTTGTTTGGCTTTTTTTCCTTTACACAAAAAACTCCTCCACACATATAGATATTTGAGTAAAATTAATAATCCTACACCAGACTTCAAACCCAGGGAAACCAGTTTGAGTGGAGCAATATGGAGTGGATGGACCAAGCAGGTCCCCACAGGTGTGATGGGCTGAGGCCACCCTGTCCCAGGGAGATGCCATGAGGCAGCTGAAAGCCACCCTGGGCCCTATGGATGGGGCTGGGATGCTCTGAATCCGGTCCAGCCTCTCCCAAACTGATTTTCAGCCTCAGGGACAGACAGAAACAATTTCCTCTGAAGTCACTGAACTGGTACTGGATCAAATTCCCACTGGTTCTCTCCCTGCCTAGAGAGCTGGAGGTGATCTGTGCTAAACCAAGGTGAAATCCACCCATTTTGGGGAAGGGGAAATGGCAAGTCTATGGTATGAGTCTGGCTGAAGCCTTACTTTGAAGTCTTAAGCAGTACCTGGGTCATGCCCTGGTCCTCTGCACCATGGTGAGTCTCATCCACGGTGAAAATCTTTACAGAGGAATTGGTTGCTCCATGGGATCATCAATGAAATCAATTAGACACAGCACGTTTGAAAAATAAAACTTCTTCAAGACAAAGTATAATAATATTTAAAAAAAAAATCAGCAACAATCTTCTAACCACAGAGTATCTATAAAGATCTTTTTAAAGAGCTTCATATTAAAATTCCTTGAATACATTACATATTAAATACAGTAACAACATTTCATGCAAGGTTTTCTGTACAATGAAATCAGCTCAGTAGTATAACAATTTTGTACATTCCCATTGGTCTGGGGGTTCTGCTCATTTTTTATGCTGGTGATGGAGAAAAGAAAGGCAAGATGATATTTGGCACCTACTGTACAGCGGCAGAGAAGATCTTGCCCAGGTGAAAGAGAAACAGAGAAGCACTGGAAGCTTTTAAGAGGCAAAAAGTAAAAGAAAAAAACTCAACAGGAGTTGAAACTCAACAGCAAATGCTATCCAAACCCCTGGCTCTAGTGCTGTTGCTGGAATTTAAGAGAAAGGAAAGATGTAGGGTCTGTCTAACCGAGTATCATCAGGACGGATCAGAGGGGAACACGAGTGAAACAGGAAAGAGGATTTGGAAAGGTGGAGAAGAAATCACCCGCTATTGGCTCCTCAGCTGACTCATCTCAATGGAGAAAGATCAATCTCCTGGATCCCTAAACCCATCCTTGACCCACAGACTCTCAGGGCAGCCTGCATCACTCCTGCTGCAGGAAAATCCCAGGGGATAAAATAAAGTTGGTGTCTCATAAAAAAGGGATGCCCCGACAAACACCGCTCACGGAGAAGGGGTACATTATGTACAAGCATACATTCATTCCCGTCTCGAAGGCAGACCACCGGCATGAAGGATGCCCTGTGCCAGACAGTGATGTCCCACCAGGCAGAGGACATGAACTCATGGACAAGCTCCTAAGGACTTAAGCTCTACTCCTGCAAGGGAGAGAGCTAAAAACCAACTGAGTACACAAAGCATGACCAGGAGCAAGCAGTAGACACGAGGAGCGCAAAGCTGGCCATCCCCATGCTGTGCTTTAAATGGTTGCCCTTACGAGGAAGGCGGCTACGGCTTAAATAGTGCAGGTGGCATCTAAGAAGACTTCAGACAGAGGAACAGAGAAGACTACGTCGTGCTTTGGTGTCGGATGAGCCTGAGAAGGTGTGGGACTTCCCACAACATGGGGATCAAACAGAACAGGGTGATAAATAGGGACAACTTCACCTTCCACTGCATGCACTTGACCTTGGCGCACAAACACACATCCATGAGAGCCACACCACAAGCAGTCACACCTTGAAGCTATTTTCAGCTTTTTCAGCCCACAGGCATTGAGGCCACCAACAACATGGACATCATCAAGGGTCACTGACCCCAACCCATGGTCCCCTCACTCCCTCCCCTGCCCTTGCCCACTGCCAAGCCCTTCCTGGCCCTCGAGCTGCCCTCTTGCATCCCTCCCTGCTGGGGAATGCAGCCTCCCACCTGCGCTCAGTGTATTGCCTAAACCCTGACTCCCCGCCTTGATCTCCCATGAAGGATGCCTTGCCTGAGCTCAACCCATCAGGGTGAAAATTGGAAAGAGGGCCTCAAATTTGACAGGAACAAATCCCCAAGGAACGGTGCTTCAATGACCCAGGTCCACACAGCTCCATCCCCAAACCCTATGCCAGCTGTCCAGTAATTGCACTCTTATGTACAGAAAAAAGAAAGCTATGAAAAAAACCAGAATCAGTATTTTTCTTTTCAGCGATTCACCCGCATTTGTCTGATACTTGGACACATGCATGTCCTGCTGGCTTCTAGCGATGGTCACGCATGCAAGACTTCAGTCCGAGTTACAAGTGAGGGATCCTTTAGGAAGAAGCGTTTCCTTTGTGTCATTCATTTCTTGTCCTCTTCTCCTGAAAAGAAGCGAAAAAGATAAGAAAAAGGATTGACGAGGGTTGAAAAGCAAACCAGCTTCCTGTTTTTGTTATCAAGAGAGGTTACTCCTGGGTTGATCTGGGTCCCTGGGTGAGGAAGGACTCAGCTGCTCAGCCTGCAGGAGGCAGGTTTTCCTGCCAGGGATGAGTCGGAGCTGTGCAGGCAGGACCAGCAGGAAAGCGAGCAGGCAGGGGTCCCTTCTTATCACTCCATCCCAAAGCCCTGTCCCCACCGTGGCCAGATGGATGGACACTGCTCCACTGGCAGGCAACACTGACATGCACTGTATATACATATTTACATCCATAGGTACCTCCAGGACAAGTAGCAAGGACCAATCTATCCACAGCAGTCGCTGCCCAGCCCCAGGGTTGCCTTCCTCCCTCCTCCCTATCCTGCTGATGGATGGAGTTGGAGGTGGAAGGTAACAGGCAACACAGGGCCTGAAGGAAAGCTCCAGTGTTCAGTTTGAACTCGGTGTGAGCAACCTCAAAATCTCTGCCAGAGCGTAACTCATGCCAACTCGATCCTCAGTTTTCAAGGAGCCAGCAGCAGCATCCCCAGGCGCCTGGGGCAGCAGCCGCTCTTCAGCCTGGGGCTGGGAGGGACCCTGCTGCCAGCTCCATCTGCCCAGAACATTTTTTTTTCTAAAAAAAACCCAAAAAAACCAGCCACAAGGCAGCATTTTCTGAGAGGAGTTAGAAAAATCACTTCTCATTAATCTTTTGACCATATTTCTCTATCTTTCATTGCTGCACACATCACCAAACTCATCTTGCAGAGGACCACTGTTGCTGTGCTCTTGATAAACGGGGTCTGCCTGGGGTTGCCAGCAAGGCTCCGCGCCCGCTGCCAGCCCTGCTGCCGACAAGCTTCCAGGGGAATAAATAAATAACAGGAGAGAGGGAGAGAAAGAAAAAACTTTTTTGCAACTTCTGCCAAAATTTCTTTCCACCGCTGGCTGGAGACCCCACTGAGATAAAACTGATGGCTGCAAAGGCAGCTTGGGGTGAACTCCCAGAGTGAAGCAAGGATGCTGGCAACTGCGCTGCATTAAATCTCATTGCAACAATCAAAATTCATCCAATCCGAGCTGCAGGGGGTCTCTTCAGCAGCGCCGGCAGCTGAGCAGTCCCTGCCGGCTGTTCTTTGCCAGCTGCAGTGCTTCCCTAAATGCTTTACCCTGGGGTTGTGCAAGCAAGGGGACAGCTGCCCCACACTTTTAGCCATGGCAGACGCTCGTCAAATTGTTACCCTCAGGCCTCTCAAGTAACCCCACTCCATGGCACAGAGCAAGCTGGGTGTTTCTGAGAACCGCAGTGAGGCCAGGGTCCAGCACCGCTTGGCTCTGGCAGGATGTAGGTCCCTGCATTCCAGTGCCTGCTCCTCTCCGCACTCCAGTGACGGGAGCAGAGGGGATGTGGGGACCTGGTTGGGGTGCATCCTGCCTCACACCAAATTTCTCAGCGCTGTCACAGTCCTTCAGCTCCTGCAACCGAACAACACAAGCTCATCTCCACTAAGATCTGCTCTGCTCTCCGCCAGGACAGCCCAGGCGTTTAGGGAGGTTTTTCCTTATTGCTTTTGACTTGCCTCTTAAGGGGTTCCTGTAAAAGGTAATGTTGGAGGGATGCAGACTCCAGCTGCCAGCCCAGATCCCTCCCTGCACCAAGGGAACGCTGCAGTCCTTGTAGCTCTGAAAACTGCATGTTCCCCTCATTGCATCCCGAGCTTCAGCTGAGACCCCAGACCCCGGGATAAAACCAAATGGGAAATCCTCCTCCCACCCCTTGGCAATACTGGGGCAGCTGCACCCAGAGTTTTCCTCTGCTCTTCCATTTCTAAAGCACAGCACACACACAAACACACAAAAAAAAACCAACAGGAGAGAAGGGGAAATAAAAAGAAAAATCAAAAGCAAGGCAGCAGAACTGTAAAATCCCATCTGGAGAGATTCTGGCACCCAAAGGTCCAGCACCGCTTTCCTTCAGAGCATCCCCTGGCTCCGACGAACAACTTGGCCCATGGGGACACATTCCTCCCCTGGCGCCAGTGCTCAGCCAAGGTAGCTCCGTGCAGAGTTTTCCCTACAAGGGCAGCCACAGCTGTGGGCTCCCAGCTCTCTGCCATGCTGGGGAGAGGGGTGCCAGCCTCCTCCGCAGGGAAACTGGGTGGCTGCAGCAGCCCCCGTGCTCCTGGGGGTGGTTTGGGGGCTGCCTTTTTCACTATGTGCTAGAGGGTTTTTGTGATGGGCCACTGAGATTTTGGTCCCTGCAGATTTTGGGCTGTCCCAGAAGGCTGCAGAGCCCTGGCTGGCCCTGATGCACTTGTCACCGCACAGCCACCTCTGTCAGCTGCTCATCTCTGGGAGAATGTTAAAGCATGAAGATGACACCAACTTTGCATATAAGAGGCTAAACGGCAGCAGTGGAGCTCACCCAACGGTGCAACCTCCCCAGCACGACACCTGCAGTGGCAGGAGGCTGGGGAGCCATGGGGAGGGGACAGGGACTCAGCGGTACGGCCATCACCTTGCAGCTCCTGCAAAATCACTCAGGGGTGGCCGTTTTCACTGGGTGTAAGGACAAACAGCTGCATAAATGCTAATCTACCACAAAACACGCCAAGACGATTCTTGTGCAACAAAATTTCTGATTTTTAGTGATGCTGCTGCTGTCGGGGCAGTTCTGTAGCTGTGGGGCAGAAAGCACCTGCCTCTTCACTTGGCCCCGCTCTTACCACAGCACAGGGTAGAAGCAGTGAAGCCCAAGCATCGTGGCAGGACCTGCTGCCCAAGAGGCTGAAAACAAGTGAAATCATCGCAGAGGCAACACCGACACCTGTAATGGGTTTGCTTTGTGTGATGGACACCCGAGAAGGTCTTGCAGAACATCTCCATGTTCCTGGTCAGAACATCTGCAGGTCCTACTGAGCCAACCTAGCTCAGCTGTGCACCTGCATTGCATCCCAAAACTGAGAGAGCAGAAACCTCAGAGGGGCCAGAGATGGGTGAAGGCCGACACACAAAAAAAAACAATGGGAAGCTAGGAGTGACCAGGGTAATGGGGAAAGGAACGTAAAACACTGAGACCATGGTGAAAAGTGAAGTCTCTGCTTTTTGCCACTTCAAGGACAAGGAAAATCCAGCGTAATGGAAACACAACTTATCTCAATCTGATCAAAGGAGAAATTTTTCCATGCAAAATCTGAATCAGCAGAACTCACAGCTATATATTTGCATTGCTCAACTGTACACCCTTGGCCATCCCTTAGAAGGTCCCATGCTGGAGACCATCCCTAAGCGTTGGCTTGCAGAGACTAGCGGTAGCCTGACCCCCTGGCCAAAACTGCCATGCATATGGCTGCTTCAGGGCCTTTTTAGACCTTGTTTTGAAGGAAAACACAGAGGCCAGTGTGGGAAAGGAGAACCTGTCTGGGTACTGGGTCCCTGGGCTCCATTACTGGCCGGTTTTCCAAGCCACATTCACCAGGACACAACTCAAGCAGGTTCCCACCGCACGAGCAAGACTTTGGAAGAAGCATGAAGATACAGCATTTAGGGATGAGACACGTAAGAAAGCCAACCCTTGCTCTGGAGTCCTGCAGCTTTTCAACTGGTGCTCCCCACTCCACGTGTGTCTTACTGTCCTGAGAATGCCTGGTAAAAAATACAACATAACATTTAAAAGTGGCTTTTGGAGAGTTTTTGTTTGCTTTTCAAGGCTCAGATGAATTAGGAAGATGCAGGATTTCCATAATTTGTTTTCAATGAGATGATTTAAGAGTGATTTTGCCCCGTAGCCATGATTGAATGGGAAACCCTTGCAGGATGAGACACAGAGCGACCTGTGAGCATCAGCAGCATGGTGATCATGGGGATGAAGGTGGCTCAGAGGACCCAGCATGTTGGGAGCATGGCACAAGAGGAGGAAACCCTCAGAGCTGGTGTGATGGGACTCAAAAGGATCACACGCCTGCCAGAAACCCTGCTGTGCTTGAAGCTGCGCTGGCAGAGCTGCAGGAAAGCCTTTTCTCCAACCGTGCCGAGTCGTTACAGAGAAATGCAAAGCGTAGGAGAAAAACAGACTCATCCCCAGCTCACAGATGGTGAAGTGTAGATCGAGGGCATGCATAGTCTGCAACAGCCAGGAATTAAACCAGCAATACTGTGTCCTAGCCCAGTGCCATGCCATGAAATTGTTGCTAGAGCCTTGCAGTCGTGTGATAAAACAAGCCAAGTGATGCAAGGCACCCATCAGTCTGTTGAGACATGCAACAATTAAAAAGAAGCTAGAAACAGTTTGTATCTGGTCTGTAAAAACTGGGGCCCCTGCACCTCCGTTTCTCAGCAAAGGCTTCACTGCGCAGTCGCTGTGGCCATGCATCAGCTTGCCACAGGCAGGAGAGTTGACGGGAGCACCTTCAGTGCGTCGGGAGCCGGCAATGGGGAGCGCAACCAGATTGTGACCGATTCCTGCTTGCAATAATTTCCCATCTCCTATTTCCAGCTTTTTGCATGGTTCTGCTCCATAAGGAACCTATCAGGACTATTATGATGCCCCAAACTCTTCCATGCCGGGGCTGGACAGACCTGCCTTCAGCTCTGAAATGCAAGAGTGGCTTTGCATAGTTTTCCTGAGCCATTAGTAAAGAGTGAAGGTAAAAGAAAGGGGTTTGCTAGCATGCTGGTTGCTTAAGGGGAGAAGAAAGGGTTTGAGCAAAGTGATGCTGTGGAAGGACATCCAGTCCCCAGACTTGGGTTGCTCATCTGCCCCCCAGGGCCACCACAGCTTCCCCAGGCAAGGACAGTGTCTCTCCTGTCCTCCTTCTCCCTGCCATCACTGCTGGGGCAAACACATCCTAAAAAATGAATCCAATCTGTTTTTCTGGAGAGCACTGCTCAGCACCCACGGCCCCGCTGCCAGGAGAACCAGAGGGCTTAACTCACTGTTGAGATACTGCCACAGCAACGGCTTTTGCAAGAAATGAAAGAAAAGATGATACTATCTCTTTGGAGGGCTGTCTGAACACACACAGTGATTTACAGCGTGCAGCCTGGGAGCATACAGGAACGGCTGTATGGGAGCTGCTCCTCCTCCACGTATGCCATGGGCTGTGAGCTGCTGGCCAAGGGCAACCCCATTAAGACCAGTTTATAAGGTGGTCAGCTCTCGCTTGATATTAACACAGAGGCAGCAAACACAAGATAAGGATGGACACAGAGGGGTGGGAGATTGAGGGGGGAAATAGGAAGGATTCCTGTTAGAAACCAGTGTTTGTTTTGCTTTCTAAGAGAAGGGATCCAGTTCCCAGAGGTTCAAGAGGAGCTGAATAAACACCCGTGGCAGATTTACCTCGTGTCTCAGCTCCTAAGTGAGTGTTTGAAGCAGACCTAAGTACATTTTTCACAGCAAAGCTGGATGAACATGCAGATGCAGACAATATGCAAGCGGAAAAGGTGAGTGAGGTGTGTCCAGAGACACCATGAACCCCAAGCAAAGCGTCATGGAGCAAACATAACCGAGACCATGCTCACCATCCAGGTGGTTGCGGGAAAGGTACTTGAGTCCTTCGTCCAGCAGGATAACGGGCAGGGAGATTTTCATGACAACCACCCACTGTGGCCAGCTCAGGGGGGTTACCTGGAAGATGAGCTGCAAGGAGGAAAGGATTGGACACATCAATGGGAAAGGAAGTGGGATTTTGTTTGTTTTAAAGGTCAGTTTGTTGTGTGGCACAGGTTGAGAAAGGGTCATCCCAGGTACAGGGAGGGAGGATCCGGACAGTCCAAAAAGCATGAGTTCTTCAAAGTGGCTCTTGGCCAAGATGACTCAAAAATTATGTCTTTCTCATATCCTGCAGATAGAGAAAATGAGGCACAAGCTAGGACTGTACATTCATGTGCTCACAGGCACTTACCAGGGGACAAAGGACAATGTAACCTCCTGGGCACGGTGACATGCTTCATCTTAAGCAGCCTTAGGCATCAACCAAGGGACCACCAGCCTTGGACTGCAAAGGGAGGCAATGTTTCCAAAAGAGGTTGAACCACCTTTTGGAGATATCTACAGCCCTTTGCGTTGCCTAAGGGGAAAGCTTCTGACTTAGGTAAAGGCTCATTGGGGCAGGGTGATTTCTATGTTGGTTCAAGTCACAGAACGTGGTCCTGAGGGAACGTGCTGGGGACAACCATCCCAGAAGCTTCCAGACCCAAAGACTGCTCCAGAGATGTCCTCGCCCATAAGGAGAAGTCCCCTGGGCTATGCGTGGAGGTGGCACAGGGCACTCACAGGCATGGGCTTGACATAGAGGATGAGGAAGTGCAGAGCCATGGACATGACAATAGCTCCCAGCAGCCAGATGTTGAGCCATGGTGGCATCCGCAGCAGCGACTGGTTCTCGGAGACACTGTGAAAGTGAGGGGACAACATCAGCTCCAGTAACCTCCTGCTCCCTGTGCCTGCCCAAGCCGGGGGTTCCCACTCCTCTCCAAGGTGCAGGGCTGTATGCTACAGCCCGCCTCTCCCAGACCGCTTAGCTTCAGGCTTTGCTGCAATTTGGATCTGGACACCCATCTCAATGCAATCAGGTGTGCATGAATTAGGACCTGTTATTAAATAGGGCCAGATCACTAACAGATGCGGACCCAGTCCTTCCTCCACTGCTGCCCTGGAGGAGTTTATTTACAGCAAACCCAGTGGTCCTCTGCGAGAAGACTCCAAATGGCTCTGCTGAGTCAAAGCAAAGCCCTCAGCCCACCAATAGATGCTTAGAGACACCCCAAACTGGTCACGTGTAAAGCATATAGGGCAATCTTGCAGCCACTCTACCTGTTCAGAGCATTGCACATTTCGATCGTCACCAGCACGGACAGAGCCATTGTAGTTGGGTACCGGGACTCGAAGATCTCACAGTCGATTCCTTCAAAGATGGGGTTGTCCTCAGTGCACCTCATGAAGTTCCTCTGTCGGCACAGCAAACCGCTGGTAAATACATGGCAGAGCAGCAGTGTAGGAAAGACAGGGAAGAGGAGGAAGAAGTCGACTGGTTGGGGGCACATGGTGAACCTTGATTATTAGGGGTGCTGTCAAATATGCCACAGTTCAGAGCAACCGATGAAACTGTCTAAAGTGACTCAGCTTCTGCTGCAGCTGGGGATTTGGGGTTATGGTTGAACAGTGGCTTAGAGGTTTCCGTGTGCAGTTCAGTTGTTTGAGCACACATTCACCTCCAACAAAAACACACCTTGCACTGGACATGACATTAGGGTGCGATGGCACCTGCTCCCCTACCACCTTGCCCAGACCTACAGTAATGTAGGAATCAACCCCTTTCAACATGGGATCAGGTACAGGAACTACTTTGGGCTTCTTTGGATCAAGCTGGTCACTGGCAGGTAAGGCTGGAAACATGAGCCTGATGGAGAGAATTTGCTTTTCTTTTTAAATTAACATCTTCACCAGGAATTTTGGAATGCTACAATAACCACAGAAAAAAGGTAGAGGGAATCCTGAATCCATGCCCTCACCCATCTGCTCAACACATTTCCCTGTTCCCCTCCTGACTCACCAGCTGGTGGAAGGAGACTTGCGGTCCCTCGGTGTCGTACAGGAACCACCAGGTCGCTGCGCCCACCGTGGCCAGGCCCACGTACACTGCAGCCAAGAAAGACAACCTTACCCCCAGCACCCAGAAAGTGGTCCCATATCCCACATCACCCCTTGCCTGCCCTTGTCCTCTGCCCACCAGCACCTGCAAGGGCTCACCTCCGATGGCCAGGTAGCGGAAGAAGAGCCAGCCGCTGATGAGGGGCTCCTTGGGGTTGCGGGGCAGCTTGTCCATGATGTCCAGGTCAGGGGGGTTGAAGCCCAGCGCGGTGGCTGGCAGTCCATCTGTCACCAGGTTCACCCACAGCAGCTGCACGGGGATGAGGGCCTCAGGCAAGCCCAGGATGGCTGTCAGGAAGATGCTGTGGTGACAAAAAAAGAGATGCCAAATTAGATGAGCTCTGGGCAGCCAGAGAAAGTGTCTGTGATGTACAAGGGGAGAGCGAGCAGGCACCCTGAATCTAAAAACCCCAAAGTGAATTCATTCAAAGTCCTGCAGATGAACCTGCAGCCCCTGAGACAGTAATCTGAAGTCCAAGACTGACTTTTGCAGCAAAAAATTGTTCTTGTTGCTATTAAGATTTGCTTTGTGGCTGAAACCCAACCATTGACCTCCCCACAGCCACATGGGATCCCATTCCCAGCCCAAACTCCTGCTAGGAAGGATGCCCGAGTGACCCCAAGGCTGTGCCCACACTGTTTAGGATGGCGCTCGCTTACTGGGAGGGCTGGGTAGGGACAGGAAGAGCTGCCCAGGACCTGATGCAAACTGCGTTGGGGTGACCTGGTGACAACAGCCTATGCACGAGTATCTGCACCCGTCTGAGACTGTGGCATGGGCTGAGTATAAGACTAAAAAAGAAAAATCCCCCTGCCCCTGGGGAACGAGACAAGGCACAGCTGCTCCATTTGGTACTCGGGGTTACAATTTTGGGCACCACATGCTGCCAGGGGCAGGGGACACAGACAAGACTGCAGGTCTCCTGCCTCAGGGGATGTGTCCCCACTGCTGTTTACCCCAGCATGGTGCCCAGTGCTGCTCTCACCAAACGACTTCCCCAACATTGGAGGAGATGAGATAGCGGATGAACTGCTTCATGTTGTTATAAATGGCCCTGCCCTCCTCGACGGCCGACACGATGGTGGAGAAGTTGTCGTCAGAGAGCACCATCTCAGCAGCTGACTTGGCCACGGCTGTGCCTGACCCCATGGCGATGCCGATCTCGGCTTTCTTCAGGGCCGGGGCATCATTGACGCCGTCGCCTGTCTGCATGAAGACGTGATTAACAGGGTGCAAGGGACCGGGCCAGGAGGAGAGGAGGGGCCACAGGGTAGTGGGACATCCTTGGGGGACTCACCATGGCGGTGATCTCATGGAAGGACTGCAGGTACTCGACAATGCGGGACTTGTGCGCTGGCTCCACGCGGGCAAAGCATCGGGCATCGCGGCACGCCTGCCGCTGTGCCTCGGGGGGCAGCTCGTCAAATTCTCGGCCCGTGTAGGCTTTGCCAGCCACGTCCTCGCTCTCCGAGAAGATGCCGATCCTGCGGCAGATGGCCACTGCTGTGCCCTTGTTGTCACCGGTGATCATGATGACACGGATACCGGCCTTGCGGCACATCTCGATGGAAGAGGTGACCTCCTTGCGGGGAGGGTCCAGCATCCCCACGCAGCCCACAAAGGTCAGGTTGTTCTGGGGGGGTGGACAGCCCCAGACCCACATTAACCTCCAGTGGTGCAGCCACTTCCCTCCCTGCTGCAAAACCACCCTGGGCATGGGGATTTCCCTGGGAGGAACCTTTCAGGAAGTTTTCTACCAACAGCCCCAAGGATGCACCCTACAGCACCAATGCACTGGGACACTCCTGTACCCTTTGCTGCATCTCACACCTTTCTGCTTTGCTTCCCTCCTCCCTGTCCCTCTTGGTGGTCCTTGGACCCCTCTCAGTGGTCACCCCATGGGGATGGTGGGACAGGACTCTTGGCCTCAGGACGGTCCTCACTACAGACAGCTCCGCACCAGGGTTTGCAGAGGAGGAGCTGAGCCATTGCATTGCCCACAGGGAAACCAGGGAGAAAATACTGCTGGGGCAGCTGGAAGTGGGTGGGAAAACTTTGAGAACAAGGAAAAAAGCTCCTGGAAAAAGGCCCCAGAGCCGTACCTCGTAGTGGACAAAGGTGGCAGAGTCGTGCAGCTGCATGGTCTCCCTGCGGACAGGCGAGTCATGGGTGGCCAGGGCCAGGCAGCGCAGCGTGTCGATGCCCATGCCCCAGTCCCGGATCCTGCCTAGGATCTTCTCCCGCACCGGGGCCGTCATTGGGACCCTGGCAGTGCCCACACGGATGTGGGTGCAGCGCTCGAGCACGCTTTCCGGGGCACCCTAGGGAGGAGTGGTGGGTTTAAGGGCTGGAATGAACCTGGATGAGCATCTCTTGCCAGTACCAAAGGGAGCTGAAAGGCTCCAAGGAGGTAGGGAAGGCACCGAGTTTGGGCAAAGGAGAAGGAAATCTCCCTCAAAACTCGAGCACACACATCCCAGCACACTGCTCGGCGCGCTAGATGGCAGCCTCTGACCGAGTGCATGGGGACCGTGGCCAGGAAGGATGAACTTGTGTCAGGTCACCAGACGCAGGATCTGCTCTGCGGGGGAATCCATCTGACTCCTGCAAAACCTACACATCTGCCCAGGGTACTCCCACCCTGGGATCCCCTCTCAGGCCTGGAAGGGATTAGGGCTGTAAGTCTCGCCTGAAAAAACGTGCTGCCTGAGGGATGCTCAGTGGATCTTGCGATGCTTTTGCAATTCAGGAAAACACTGCATCTCACCACATCCCTTCTGACCTTACAAAAGAGCCCTGACATTGTTTTTTAATATAAAACTTGCAATGTTTCTGTTGCTCCTGTTGAAAAAGCTTGCCCAGGATCAGCAGGACCAGAGATGTAGTGGCTCCAGGCAGTCCCAACCTGACCTGGAGGACAGAGCTCAACCATCCAGAAAATCTCTCAGTAGGAACAACAATATACAAATCCTCTTGGAGTCAGCAGGGGGAAATTCCT
>NW_010207961.1:29757-39477 GCF_000695765.1 Mesitornis unicolor
GAAGAAAATGCCCCTTAAAACACTGTTTTATTTCTGGTTACAGTGGAAAGCTGGACGTGACCCTTAGGGCATTACTGGTGTCTGATGAGTCCAAGACTTTACTAAAGGCAATTGCCCCAAGTTTTGCACAGGGGCAGCTCTCCCCTGGCCCCAGCACCAGCACACTCAGTGACTTTTCCTCCCTCTAAATCATTTTACCTCCTTTTTTCCCTATCAATACTGCAAAGACTCATCTCCTCCCAGACCCCACCAGCCTACCTGCTGGATTCTGGACTCCCAGACAGCAAAGGGAGGAGACAAACCCCAAAGCATCCCTGCCCACTGCACTACGGGCCAAATTCTGCCAGGATGTGCATGGGGAAGGAGGGTCCTGCAGGGTGCTGAGGACCTTCTGCCCTACCTTAACGAACATCTTGCTGCCGGTGGAGTTGTGGCCGGGGCCAGTGGGCACGCAGTACACCGACATGGACTTGCGGTCACGGGAGAACTCCAGGGTGCACTCCTTCCTCATCAGCTGCTTGATGACCTGTGGGGACAGCACAGGACTGAGTTGGGACATGGTGGGGACAGCCACAGAGCTGAAATGGGACATGGCAGGGACACAGGAGCCGGCGCTCTCCACCTTGGCTAACAGTCCCACTGAGCCAGCACAGCACCAGTGATGGGAGGAGAAAGGCAAACACAGGAGCCAGGAGGGATGGGACAATGCAAAAAGCAGGAGCTTTCCTGATGCAATTTTTGGGGAGAATTTTAAACTTCCAGTGACAGCCTTGTTGCCCAGCTCACAGCATGCACAAGCATGTGCCAGACCTTTATTTTACTGACCCCACATGGGATGACAACAGCTGCTGTAGCCGAAGAGCACCAGCATCTCCTGAGGCCAGATTAGTTACCATCAAATTAAGCATCTCCAGAGCTGAGACTAATTAGGCTCATTTCAGGACATGCTAATTACCCTGAAGACAGCCAGCCAGGCAGTAACTCTCACTTAATGGTATCTGCAGGTTTGCAGGGTCTGCCCCAGTGCACAGACCCACAGGCAGTACCTGCAGACTGGCTTCTGCACCCCAAAACCCCACCACAAACCAGGCTCTGCTAGTGCTACTAATTAATAATTTGAGGAGCCAAACGCCCAGTGAGACAGCAGCCGGTCCTCCTCAGACCGATCCCTCTCTTGAGTGGCCACATTGGCATTATGGCGGCTGAGTCCGGCTGCTGGGAGGATGCATCTTGTCCCAGAAAAACTAATTTAATTTAATTAGCAGTGCATCTAGGGATGATTCAAAGTATTTTCCAGAGAGGGCAGCAGAGATGATGATGCCAGCCCTGCTCCACATGGTTCAACTGCTTATATGATTATTTTTTTCTTGTCAGGAGGGTGCTGCTTATGATGGCAACAGAAACAGCTTTTTGCACAGGACTTTTAAATATAAATAAATCAGTGAAGAAGGCAAAAGAGAAAACTCCTTTCCAGTGTAAAACCCTACAAGTCCAAAGTTAAAAGGATGCTCCTGCTGCAGCAAAGATGGAGAGATGTGCAAAGGGGATGTGCTCATGTGAAATGTGGGCTGCCAGCGGCTGTGGTCGCCATCTGCAGATGCACTGAACAAACCAAGGGACTCTCCAAGACCAAACCCAGTGCAGGGTATGAGTGCAGTGACCACACTAACGTGGGAAGTTTTGTGTCCACAAACACAGTGCTGTCACCCCAGGCACTGTACCCTCAGTGCAGCAGCAAGGACACGGGGGAGCAGCCAGATGCTGTGGTAATCCCACATCCCTCCGAAGACTTCACAGCACGGAGCCACAGGGAGCAAAATTCAGAAGAAATGCTGCAAGGAAACTCCAAGGAAGGGATTTTTGTCGCTGCCCAAACACAAGGTAAGGAGAGCAGCAGCAGTGAGGGACATCAGCCCACACAGAATCCAGCTGGGCGCCCGAGGGCACATGTAATGGGGCAGATAATGGAGCAGCTGCTGGGCTGTGAAATTCCATCTCCCTGATCAGAAAGGAGACACGGGATTTATTACAACCTGCTTGGACCTATCTGGGGAAGCAATGCTAGAGCAGAGGGCCCTTCCTTCGAGTAAGCACAGATATTGAAAGATCTAACTACACGATACCAAAATTGAGTAAATCCAGACATAAAATAAAGTGGGAATAGCCAGCATGGCATATTTTCACATCATAAATAGATGTTTCCAAAGACCAAGTCTTGCTCAGGCAGGCATGGCTCTGGGTTTGGTCCATGCTACGGAGGATGGCTGCTCAGGGCAAACCAGACACCAAAAGATTTGCTGTGGAGCTACAAAACCACAGACCTGATCTGCAGCTGGAGTGTCTGGCCATCACCAAGGGGGGCTCTCCTGGCTGAGCAGGGACTGGGCTGAGTTTGAGGCTCAGGGACCAACTGCTCCAAAACTCCATGTGGACCCAAGTCCATCCCCACGGTCCCAGCATCAGTCCCCCCAGGGCCATGGCACGGTCAGCTCCAAAAACAGCTCCTGCAAGCCAGGAAACTGCATTACTGGGGCAGGTCAGTCCCTTAGATCATCCCAAGTGGATATTGCTCAAATAACAGTCATCCCAAAGCCCTCTCAGCCCCTGCCACTGGAGCTCACGGGCTCCCTCCCACTCACCGAATTGCAGGCGTTGGCTCGCTCCACCTTGGAGAGTTTGCTGGTGTCGGTGTTGAAGACGTTCATCTTCTCCACCAGGCATGTCAAGGCTGTTTCAGTGGCTTCCCCCACCTTCTCGTAGACTTTTTTAGACTAGAGGACAGAAACAGAAAAGAGCTTAAGCTTTAGAGCACATCCTCTACCTGCTGCTCCAACCAAGGATGCTGTCACCCGCTGCATCATCCCGGGAATCCCAGAGTCTTGGGACGAGCTGAAGCCAGGGAAGGGGATCCCAAGGGACAAAACTCCACTGGCTTTGCCCCAAAGCGCAGGGCAAAGCACCACCAGCCCTCTACACCACCCCAGTGCCCGCCGCACCTCGTTGTAGTCCAGCGAGGAGTCGTTACAGAGGGCACAGATGGTGGCCAGCTCCACCAGCCCGTCGTAGTGCCCACACTGCACTGGCTGCTCGTCCTTCAGGCTGCAGGGACAAAATAACCCCCAAAGCCTTACACCACCTTACACATTAAAATAATCCTTCACTTCTATACATCCCTTGTAAAAGTTTCCACAAAACAGGGAGAAAGAGCCCAGTGAAAGCCCCAGGCTTGGCAATAAACACCTGGGATCTCATTTTGTGCTTTACCAAATGGGGCAGGATGAGTTGCAAAAAAAATATCACAGCAAGCAAATAAACTTTGTAAGTGCCCCAGCAGAAAGGGGGATGCAGAGGAGCTCAAAGGAGCATTGGACCTGAAAGCAGGGGCTCTCAAAAGGCTGATGATTAAGATGATGGACAAGAAAAGGGCAAAGAAATTCAAGTTAATGTTCACATCCCCAGGGGTTTCCAGTTGCTGGGGATAAAGAGGAGCTGTAGGGCCGGCAGCAAATCTCTTCTCCTCCCCATGATGCTGCTTCATGCTCTGGCGAGCCAGCAGGCACCCAAGGGAGCATTTAAAAGCAGCAGACAAACTTAACAACTGCATTGTTGCGGCTGTTTCCAAGCAAGCAGCAAACTGTGGCCTTTGCTTCCTAAATAGCAGCTCTTTGCTATGTAAAGGAGCAGAAGAGTCACTGGAAAGGAGCAGCCCCAAGCACCCCAGTCAAGCTGGATGCTGCTCCTCGCCTGCTGCCTGGTGGCAGAAACGGCAGCGGTGATTTTCAGGGGAAATACAAAAATTATCCTGACTCCAGGAGAGGTAACTGCAGGTTAGAGCTGTATAAATCCAGCCAGTCATCTGTCTGCTGGAAAAATAATTTGTCAGGCATTTATTAGGATCAGTTTATTCCACTGCTGGTTCCCGATGGAAAGAACATGTTGGAGCCCTTGCTACAGCTCAGGAGTGGAAAACGGGGAGCGGCCAAGAAAATCTGAAAAATACGTTTGCTGAGGGGGAAGCAGCCGCGCTGGGCTGCGAGTGGGCAGGGAGAGCTACTGCCGTCGGCCCAGGGATTCTGCCTGCAGGCACCTGGGCTGGGTTTGGATGTTTGGGATGGTGGAAATGCTGGGGGGTGAGACCCTGGAGAACCGGGAAGGGATGGGTGGGGTACGTCCCAGTCATTGGCTGTCCCTGCTCGGAGCTGGGTGAGACTTGCACACCAGGAAAGACATCGGCAAAGGATGGGTGCTGTGCAGGGACACGAGCAAACCCAAAGTCAGGCACGTAATACCCCCTGTGCTGAGGCCAGGTGGAAGAGAAACAAGCATTTCAGTCTCACCAGCCCCAGGGAAACGGGGAAGTTCCTCTCTGTGACACCTAAGTGAGTTCCCACATCCCCCCCTATGTGCAATACCAGCACGGGGCTGAGGCAAAACTCAGAAGCAATGGGAATTGTTGCAGACCAACGCAGAGCCTCCCTGTGAGCAGTCCCCGGAGGAGAGGGGACATTGTGGCTTCAGAGGTTGGTAGGTTGTTCAGCCCCTCAGTCCTCATTTTAATGAAACGCACTGGTTGATACCAGCTTATGGCCCAGCTCACTTTTTCATGGAGACTCTTAGCCAAGGATCAAATTAGCTCTATAAATATTCAAGAAATTAAGTCTGAGGCTGGGATGAATTACAGTCACTCCGCAGATGAGCAGAAGGGACCAGGGTGAAGAACGTGCCCAGGATCACACAGCAAAGCAAAGGGGAGTGCAGAGGGCTTCAACCACCGGCTGAGCTCCTCGTCTTCCTCCTTCCCAGACCTGCCCCATGCTGGGGAGTATCACCTCCCTCCAATAAACACACACAATGGCAGAAAACCCCACGTGTGTAACAGCACAGCAGGGGGAAAAACCCCTGGCTTCCCATCTCTGCCCTCAGCTCAGCCCAGCAAAGGCCACGTCTGCCCTGAAACACGTTCTGATGCACAGCGGCCATCTCAGCCAGCCCTGCTGAGGACGTGGGGCTTGGGAAGCACTTTCCTGCAGGGTTTTGCATCCATTTGCAAATCCCTCTGCACATCGCTGGTGGCATGGCTGTGGGACAAGCTGCCAAGCCTGGATCCTGCTTGGGGTGAGGGCGACGGTCACCAGGCAATACCAAAAATGTGCAGGCTCCAGAAATTCAGAGAGTGAGCATGTACTGTGAAAAGCCTCATTTATTATTATTCCAACACTTGCCCCCCTCTCTGGTTCAAAAGTGGGCTCATTTTATCAGGTTTGCTAACAAAGGGAGAGCCGAGCACGTGGGAGCCCCTTTGCTGGGAGAGCAGCAGGCAGAACCAGGGCGACCTACATCGTGTTGGGTACGAGCAGGCAACAAAGGACGGTGAAACAATTTGTCCTGGCTCCCACCAAAAGTGAATGGCAGCTGCCCAATGTGGCCAAAAACCAGTGCCCAGCAGGTATTTCCATGGGCAGCGTCGAGCATGGCTGTGAACCAAAATGGAAAACTCAGGTGGGGGTGAGCCTGGGGACCCAGGAGCAGCCACGAGCTCAACCCTCCCACCTCCCCCCGACCACACTGCCAGCCCAGGACCACCCCAAGTCACCCACAAAGCAGGGGGGACCTGCACTCACATCTGTCCCTCGGGGGCATAGGTGGAGCCAGTGATGCTGAACTCATGCAGGCTGCACTGGGAGCCCTCCACCTTCTCCATGATGAACATCTGCAAGGGGGAAAGTCAGAGACAGAGCATTAGGCAGTGATTTTTTGGTACAACCACCATGCTCAGCTGGGAGATTCTCCAGCCAGTACCATCCCAGTGATGGACCCACTAGCACTGGGCTCAGCCCCCTCCTCAGGCACCCGTCATCCCAAATCCTTCCAGCTGTCCCTTGCCTTTTTCATGTTCACCTCCTCCAGCTCTTTTTTTCCAGCAGAGAGGAGCGATGCTGAACCAGGTCCTAAGAAGGTGCCTGTGTTTTTTTCAGAGCAGAGAAGGAGCTGGGTCCAGGCTTCTGCTCCTGCCCTGGCCGCCCTGGAAAGCCTCCACAGGGCAGGGTCCCACCAGCTGCCTCTGCCACCTTTTCCAGCCAGCCCTCAGCCCCTAGCTCACCTGGTACGTTACTGGGACCACAGCTCAATTCTGGGCACCAGCAGCTCAGTAATAAAGCCCGAGAGAGACTTAAAAGAGACACACACTCTATTTTACTGATTTTTGCCTTTCAAACTCCTCTCAGTTTATCTCTTGCTGCTATAGTGAGAGCAACAACCCCCTAAAACACAATAAACCTCCCCATGCACAGCCCACCCTTTAGGGCACCTCCAGCAGCAGCAAAAGCAGTGCCTAACCCCAGCCGGAGCGACAGTTTGGCGACACTCGCTTCTCCTTAATCGTTATGAATGACCCACGCTGAAGACAAAAAGTAACATAACAAATAAATAAAATTGGTTTGATGAATGCATTTCCCTGGCCACGATTGCCTGCGTAGAACAGCCAGGAGGGAGGACGGCCGCAGGGGAGTGATGTTCTCCTCAGCTCCATGGACCTGTTTGGTGGCTCCAGAAAGTGGATGCGGGGGCAACTGTTCCCCACACCCTGTCTCAAATCACTCTTTTTTCTCTTTTTATTTTTCTCTGCTTATTTGAGATGCTCCCCAGGAGAGGGAAGCAACAGATGCTGGAGAAATCAGGAGGCAGCACTCAGTGTCAGAGATGCAATGGCTCTGGGTACCACCCACTTCTCTCCCCTCTGCGATTCCTCCAGCAACTAACAGAGCTTAATTTACTGCTATTAATAATTATTATTAATAACACAAGGACACCCCACCAGTGCAGCCGCAGGTACAAGACCTCCTGGCACAGCCTGGTACCCCCTGGTGCAAGCCTTGGGCCAAGCCAAGCAGAAAAGGCGAAGGCTGGGGAAGCACGTTTACAGCAGGTTTAGCACTGGGACACCTCGGCGGGTTTTCTCACCTCCGTATTTTACAGGTTTGGGCAAATCACAGCAGGAGATTCACAGCGTGCATCTCCTACGTAAATGCTTCCAAATGCAAAGCAACCTCACCACAGCCCCACAGCCATTTCAGAGATCCCATTTGCAGAGCTGTTGCCCTCAGCTCCCTTCCCAAAGCCCATCCTTGGGGCCCCTCAGCATCCCTGAAGGGTTTCAAAGAAAACCACGAGCCCAAGGGTTGCGGAAGAGACTCAGGACATCCCAGACCCTCTGCCGAGACACAGAGCGCCTCTGGCAGAGGCAGCAAACACCATTACATGAAGGTCCTCTATAAAGAAAGCCAAAACATATTACATCTCCTTCAGCAACTGAATCGCCTCAAGATGACAGACTCCAGGAACGGGGGCCAAGTGTGGGTGAAAGTTCCTAAAGCGGAGGCTTCTGCAACACCAAAAGGGACCTTCGAAGGGTGAGCATCCTTCATCTCTTTTTGAGATGTCTAACACCATCGGCCTTCCAGAGAGCCAAAAATCTCCTGGTCTCTTCAGAAAATGGACTCCCACACTCAGAAATGCCAACTGGACTCTTTATTTATTAAAAAATCTGAAGCCATCCACCCCAGAGCCACCACTGGTTTTGCCTGATATGGGCTTGTTTGTTTTCAAACGCTCACAGCTACGACTTTCACAATAGCAACATTCTTATTTTAAAAAACGGAAAAGAAAAGAAAAAAAATCACTCCAGGCTCTTTGTTTTTCCATGCCTATTTAAAAAAGGTGCCGCGTAACCCACAGCAACCAGAGGTCATATCACATTTCCTGCCTGCTCCCAGCTTGCATGACCAGCAGAGCAAGGGGGCGGCCAGCCCATTGCAAAGGTGGCTTTTTGGCGTGATGTCTCGGCAGATTGCCAGGCCGAAAAGGGGGCAGGTTTGCAGGCAGTGGAAACAGTCCGGAGGAAATAGAAATAGCTGCGTCTTAATCCGTAAAGAGGATAAGTAAGCTTTCCATCCCAAAAATAATAAAAATAACAGGAGCAATAGGAGGTGGTGGTGAAGCTGTGTGCCCAGCTCAGCCGGGTGGTTTGGGGAGGCTGCTGAAGGGAGATGCTCAGAGGGACTGCCCAACCCCCAGCACGGTTATGGTGAGCACTGGGAACCCAGCCAGCACCCTCATGGCTTACCCCTGCTCGCCCCCCAGCCCTTAACCCTTCTAACACCATGCCGGGAGTTGGGTTTTAATGCGACAGAGATATGAAGGAAAACGCTACTGTGTGCTTCTGAAGAGCGCACCCTGCTCCTCCTGCCTGCGGCTCTCCCCTGGCCCTGGTGCTGTATCGCCCAGCCCCATGCTGCCAGCAGGCATTTTATTTTCAGAAAGCAAAGGGCACTTGCAGATGCGTTGTCCCTGAGCAGCGCAGAGCATCTGGCTGCCAGCTTGCAGGGAAGAGAGATGTGAAGGATACCTCTTCACATTTCTGCATTTTCTGTAATACCTTTAAAAGAACTGCTCACTAAAAGGCAGAGAGAGGTCACTCACCCACCCATCGGCCCATGGAGCAGCATTGTTTCTGTCCTGCGCTGGAAGCGGCCCCAGCTAATCCACAGCCCCCGAGAACCCCCAGTGAGGTCTCCCATTAATTAGCGACTGGTTTAGACAGACAGAAATGCCACACCAAGGCACAGCGCCCTGGGGGTTAAAAAGCAAACAGGACCCGCACAGATCCTGGGCGGCTGCACCGGCTATGGAAGTTTGCACATCCAGCCTCTGCTACAAGGTTTATTGAAAATAAGCCCCTTCCTGCTGCTGTGCCGCAAAACACCAGCCTTGGAAACAGCCAAACGTCACCAGCCACCTCCTGCTCCCAGACATGGGGCACCAACATCTCCCCCTCCAGCAGCAGCAGCCCGCAGCCCGCATGGCCACACTCGCATCTCTGCTCCTGGAAAATTAAGTTATGGTGCATAAAAGGGTGCTGCAACTTTTAGGAGACTGATTTAAATGTGCAAGAGCAGAGCTGCAATGCCTCACCGCTCCTTTCTTCCCCTGCCAGACTCTCATTGCTCCCATCCACGTAGTTGTTTGATGGCTGGGAGAAGGCTGTCCCTGGTGGGCGAGTGAGACGGTGGTCTGACCAGAAGGTGAGTGACACAAACCACAGCTTTAATCACAGAATCATTAAGGTTGGAAAAGACCTCCAAAATCATCAAGTCCAATGGCCAACCCAACACCACCATGGTCACTGAACCATGGCCTCAAGTGCCACATCTCCATGTTTTTTTAACATCTCCAGGCACAGTGACTCCACCACCTCCCTGGGCAACCTGGGTTCCAGTGCCTGATCACTGTTTCCTAATCTCCAATCTAAACCTCCCTGGTACAACTTGAGGCCATTTTCTCTTGTCCCATTGCTAATTACTCAGGAGAAGAGACTGACCTCCCCCTTGCTACCCCTTCCTTTCAGGGAGCTGTAGAGGACAATATGGTCTCCCATCAGCCTCCACTTCTCCAGGCTGAATCCCCCAAATTCCCTCAGCCGCTCCCCATCATTTTTGTGCTCCAGACCACTCACCAGCTTCATTGCTTCTCTGGACACGCTCCAGCTCCTCTACGTCCTTCTTGGAGTGAGGGGCTGAACACAGGATTGGAAATGCAGCCTCACCAGTGCCCAGCACAGGGGAAAGATCCCTGCCCTGGCCCTGCTGGCCCCACCATGGCTGATACAGGCCAGGATGCTGTTGGCCGCCATGGCCACCTGAGTGCACTGCTGCTTTAATCAGT
>NW_010207961.1:39493-46670 GCF_000695765.1 Mesitornis unicolor
TGAACTGCCACCTCCAGTGGACTCGAGGCCAGAGCAAAAGCACCAAAATCTCAGCCACCCCAGCTGGACGAGGCCCCCAGCACAAAGCCTGTCAGTGGGCACGTAAACCCCCATGGGCATGTGGGGGGAGGCACCATTCACCCATGCTGACCATGTGGCATCCATACGCACCCTGCTGAGCTTGCCCAGCTGGCACCCTGGCCACGAGTCTTGGGTGCCCAGTGGGACCCGGAGTCAGCGGCGCAGCCCTTAAAAAAATGTTGAGGGTTTTAAAATGGGCTCAAAGCCTTTCAAGAGTCACTTCACCACTCTACAGACCTGATGCTGGCAGCAAGACATAACAGGCAAGCACCACCTGGCAGCATACCCTGTGACAGAGCAGCTGCCCTCACCCGAATTGAATGTGTGTGTTAATTAAATTGCACCCAATTAATACATTTTTCCAGGTTATCGATAGGTTTTCATGGCTTTTGCACCCCCCTTGTGGCTAAGCCAGCCACTCGGTGCAGGAGCAGGTCCCAGACACGCCAGTGGCGGGCCCCCGGCAAAAATTTATTCAGCTCGGCGGAGCCACTGGCAGCCTCTGTCCATCCGTCCTGCGTCAGTGTGGGAATCCCTGCCTGTTAAACATCAATGGCCTCGTGTCCCGAGGCCAGCTCGGCTCTCAGCATCGTGTCCTGGGAGTTGGGATTCAGCCACATGAATAACACGGATACTGGAAACGGGTGGAGGGGAGATGGGGCATAGGATACACTGTAACTTGAATTGTATTTTTTTTCTTTTTCAAATGTGCTGCTTTGCAAATTTTAACTTGTTTGATTGAAGCTAAAAACCTCATAGGTGCTGCTGCTCCACTCCGTCCCCCGCCTGCCCTCTCCCTGTCTCAGCATCGCTAATCCTGCCTCTCCCAACTGCACCACATCACAGGAGCTGGTGGCACTTCTGCCCAAGTCAAGGAGCAGATCCTTCAGTAGGAAGTGGTTTGAGAAAGGCATGGTCATGTCCTACCTCTCCTGCATCACCGGGGCAGAAAATGGGCTGGTGGGAACCCTCCTCCTCGTGTGAGACGTGGACAGCTTGGTCACCGAGCTTGGTCACCGCCTCATTCCAGCAGTCTCTTGTTTTAAATCACTTACAGGGTAGAAATATCAGACATTTCCAGTCATCAGTAGTTTGTGCTGAGCAAACCAGTGGCCAAAGCCAGTGGCCAGCTTGCAGCATGGTCACGGCTTTCCATTATGCTACTTGACTGTCAGAGAAGAGGGACAGTGGACTCCAGAGGTGGACCCCATTTTTCCCCACAGCAACACATTTTCCAAGGTTCTCCTATAAAATCAGTGTGCCGAGGCCATGGAAAAAAAAAAAGCTTTCCCAAGACTTGAGGATGGGGAAACTGAGAAGTACTCAGATGCTCCAGGCTTTCCTAACAAGTCACCTTCCCACACGGCCAGGCACACAGGAGCAAAGCTCTCTGGAAGATCAAGAGCCTTCAACCTCTTCACCAAACCACCCCAGGGCTCTCTCCGTAAGAAGTGCTTTTCAGTGCAAGCCCAGCTGCACACAACTGCAGATGGCAGACCTTCTGCCAGCAGTGGACATGGAATCGAACACCATTTCACCAGGCATCTTCTCTTAACCCATGGATTCATGGCCAGCTGGACCCACAGGCTGCATTGACCCACTAAGTTTTGGCCTCACGGGTCCAGACTTTGTAATTTTGCATAGTCCAGGATTCCTCACTGGTTTGGTTAAAAACAAGAGAAAAATGGGCAAGAGAGCATAAGAAAGGCTCATTGCATTGGCTTCTCCAGGAGCTCCGTCTCAATGCCACACCCCAGCAGGAAGAAATGCTCTCTGGAGAGGAAGCCCTGAAACCTCTGCAACACAGCACCTCCAAACTAGTGTGCTCATAAAAGAGAATTTTCTAATTACAACCATGCCAAGAGAAGCCATAAACCTTACTGACCCTGATCAGGCAGAGAGGAAGCTCAGGGCTTCCTATAAACCACCTTCCATGCTTACCTTCCAATTCCTAATATGAACCAAGACTGGTGAAGACAGCAAAGCCCATCACCCCAGGATGGGTATGGAGCAATGAAGAGTGCTCAGAGCCTTACAGAGCATTGCCCCTGCAGCCCAAAATGCCCCTGGCACTCACCCGGCAGACAGACATCTGGTTGGTGGTGAGGGTGCCAGTCTTGTCAGAGCAGATGACAGAGGTGCAGCCCAGGGTCTCCACCGAGGGCAGGCTCCGGACGATGGCGTTCTTCTTGGCCATGCGGCGCGTGCCCAGCGCCAGGCAGGTGGTGATGACGGCCGGGAGGCCCTCAGGAATGGCAGCCACCGCCAGAGCCACCGAAATCTTGAAATAGTAGATGGCTCCTCGAAACCAGGAGCCCCCGTGGACAGGGTCACTGAAGTGGCTGATGTTGATGACCCAGACGGCGATGCACACCAGGAAAATAACTTTGGAAAGCTGCTGGCTGAACTCGTCCAGCTTCTGCTGCAAGGGTGTCTTCTCGGGCTCTGTCTCTACCATCTGGTTTCGGATCTTCCCGATCTCAGTGTACACCCCTGTTGCAATAACAACCCCTACGGCCTTCCCAGCTGCGATGTTGGTGCCCTAGGAGGGAAGAAAGCGGCCAGAGTGGACATGTGGGCATGAAACCTCTCAGCCTGAGCGGGTAAATGGGTCACTTGTTGTGAAAGGAGAACATGAGATCTTGATTAAGGGGAAAATCAGACATCTTGGGATATTATATACACCCACCCTAAAGCAGCAGGAGACCCTCCTGAGAGCTCTCTTGTCCCTCGAGGACTTGACTTCTGTCCGAGAGGGGCATGAACAAGGAGGAAACCCAACCTTGCAATAGCTGCAGACACAACCACAAACCTTCTCCCTGCCTGCAGTGCATCCTACTTGATGGAAAAACAGCCAAGATCATTCAGGGGATCACTTAAGGACATCATGTGCCACAGCCCAAATGAAACCCGTGGAAGCAGGTCTCCATTTTTATGCATGTGGGGCTCTTTTTATGGATTTGGGTCTTTTTCATGCATGCACTCCCTTTCACTGCTCAGAGATCTGTGTCCACAAGCCTCTTCACCTGGCAGCTCTCTGGAAAACTACAGGAGAGGTGGGGACAGGCATAAGGGACTTACAGAGAAAAGCATGTTCTTCTTGTCCTGGTTGACAGCCCTGGGGTCGGGGACAGGATCAGCGTGTTTGATCACCGACACAGACTCCCCTGCCAAGACAAGAGGGGGGAGATGTTTCCTCGCCAGTGTTTCCTCTCCAGCCTCCACTCTGCTATGAGCCTGCATCACAATCTCCAACAATTTTTAAAGCAGCACGTTGCCACCAAATCATCAAAACACCCATTGTGGAGATGTCAGAGCTGGGACAAGGTGCTCCGAAGGTGAGGGCTGCAGAAAAAGGACCTGTGTGGATCATTAGCAGCCATCAGCTTCTGTACAGCCCAACACAATGGGGCCAAACCCCCATGCCCAGGAGCTGCGGGCTTGCAGCACAGGTCTGCACAGTTGGACAGGGATTGTAGGGTACCACAACAGGAATGGTGCCCAAAGCCCTTCTGCTGAAGGTTTGTATTTTGTTCTTCGCAGATTGCCCTTTCACTGCATTTTCTTTTGCCCTTGGAGAATGAAGTAAATGCAGAGCCACTTTTCAAGGAGACTGGGCTCCTTTTCCCATATTTTTAACATTTTTCTCTGATTGCTTCTTCTTCCCTGTTGCCATCTCCTAACCCCATGCCCTTACAAAATCACACACAAGAGCTGAAATACTGGAAGCTCTTTCTGCTGGCTGGTGATTCATCAGCCTTGCCTGACAGCAGAGAGAATTTTTGAAATATCCTAGATTATCAGCTTTAAGGGCTTTTCCAGTGCTTAAAAAACAGACCCAAATATTTTCACCTCTCCCTGAAGCTGCGAGGTCCTGTCGTGTACCAGCAGACATCGTGCGGTGGCTGCACAGGGGGAGCGTGGGCAGGGACTGAGAGCCCCCCGTAAAACCCCACATGTCACACGGGACAGCCCAAAGCTTTGTGTTTCGCAGGAGGGATGCCCAAGCACTGAGCACATCTCACCTATGTCACAGCTTTTAGATGATGCTGGGACCTCCCCAGGTCCTCAATCTCATTCTCCCACCCATTTCCCACTCTGGCAAAGTACCTAGCCCAGTGTCAGCTCTGAAATTTGGCTTGGAGCAGAGAGAAAGCTCTGCCTTCAGCAGCTGCCTCCGACCTACCATGCCCTCACCCACCTGTAAGGATGGACTGGTCGACCCGCAGGGTGGTGGACCGGATTTCGATGATCCGGATGTCTGCTGGCACCTTGTCGCCAACTGCAAGGGCAAGAGCAGAGCAGCTCCATCAGGTGGGACAGTTCCTGCTGTCTCCCTCTGTTTTCTATTTCAACTGCCCAGTTTCCAGGGCAGGGACTGGCTTCTGCCCAGAATCACTGTGTCCCTACGTGGCATGGGCACACAACAGCACCCAGGCTGCAGCAACAAAGGGCACGACCCATGGTAATCTGGAGTCCTGACGCTGCATTGCCTGCCCTGCCACATCCCCATCTCTCCTCTTCCCTGCAAACCCCCCAGGCAGCCCCATTTTGGAGCAGCCTGAGCCTCCCAGCACAGCTCTTAACACCATTTCAGGGCTTTGTGGCCTGACTGGGAGCTGTTAACACTGGAGGACCTTTTGTGGCCGAGACAAACAGTTTCCGTGGGTCTGCTGGCATGGCACAGTGGTTATAGGTGAAAGCAGCCCTGCCAACCAACAGCCATCGATCCCTGCCCACTGAGGCACACACGTTTCCTTAAAAAAACCCACTGAAAGCTGCTTTTCCCGCTAGGTCCTGGCTCCTTGGCACAGACTGGCTCTTCCTCCTGCTCCCTTATCAGCTGGGCACAACTGTACTCGGAAACACTGAGGCAGAGCGAGCCCGGACTGGCAGCACCACACATCACATTACACAACAGGGCCGGCTTGGCTGCTAATGAACCTCTCAAAGCCCAGACTTCAACGAGTGCTTCCTCCCAGGGCTTGTAAAACCCCTGCCCCGAGCACAGCGGGAGTGGGGCTGGCACCCTTCACCACACAGCCGCTTATTCCAGCTGCAGATGTGAGGGCTCTTGGACACGGCGCCCAACATCTGCCATCCATCCAGGCCTGCACCCCTTTTTGGGGGCTGAGCTATGGGGTACTAAGTACAAGGCACCCACAGAGCCAGTGCCTGCACAGGACTCATCTCACTTGCCTCCTTACAAAAGGGTAAAACCCAGCTGGGTTTAGGCGTTTGTCAGCCTGCAGCCATCACTCTCCTTCTGTCTCAGTGCAGCAGGTTTCTGCGGCCAAATTTATTTTATTTTCATGTGCACACAGAGGCCAGTCCTTCCTGCCTCACCGTCACTGCCATCCTAGGATGCCACCTCCATGTCCACTGCACGATCAAAGCCATTGCTCCCGGTGGACTTTCCTACCAAGCAGCCTGGCACCATCCCACCACTTGCTCTAACCTCCTAAACCTGCAATCTGCTAATTAACTTGCTAATAATTTGCAAACCCCTCCAGAGGGGAGCTCAAGTCTTTCCCTCCCAGTCACGATGTTGATTGTGCCACAAAAAAAGAATATTCGAGCACTCACGGGTGGGCAGCAAGCACTTGATTTGGGGAAAGATGGCAGAATTTAATTAATTAATAATTAATTAATGTCATTAAAGGCCAGGTCAGCAGCTGGAGTGCATTGCCAGAGCTGGATCAGGAGTGCCAGCAGCTCGCCCAGCTGAGGACCTGGCCGCACTCCTCTGCTTGATCCTCCCTGCATTATTTTTATGTTCACCTTCCCGCTGAAGCCCAACAGGAAGACATAAATAACAGGGAGCTGGCTGGGCGCGGGAGGGTTGCAACATATTTCCACTCGCAGGGCCATGAGGAGGGAAGGAAAGGATTAGTTTTGCAGCTCTGGGGGTTTACGGCATCGTTTAATGAACAAACTGGAAAAAATGAAATGCATCCTCCTTAGCTCTGGTGAGGTAGGCAGGGGACCCCCAGGCATCCTTTGCTGCATGCAAAACCCCAGCAGAAGGGCTGGGGAGGAGGGACAGACAAGCCAACCAGGGAGGGCAAAAGCATCCTGCAGCCAGTCCCTCCCACCTCTCGCTCTCCCTGAATAACACACCCTGATGACCAGGGACGCCTGCCCACACAGGCAGCACCAGCACCGGCGGCTGTGCTCGCCTGGGAGAGCTGCTTCCAGAGAGAGGGAATCTTGGTTGAAAATCAAACACTCTTCCAGAAAACAGGGAAACCCTCCCAAGACACAAAACCTGCTCCAGAAACACACACTTTTATTTTTTTCCTTTTCTGCTATTCTCTACCACCCCATGCTTGGGGTGAAGCCTCCACAGGCTGACAAGCCCCATCTTTGGCCCAAATCATGAGAGCTCTCTGGAATTGAAAAAAGAAACTAAGATCTCAAGTGTATGACAATGAGGTGACCCTGCAGCCATGCCCCCAGGTGAGATGCACTTGGATGCTGCAGCAGAGCCCTCCCATCACTGAAGACCCCCTGGCCAGCACCACCTCCACATCCCGCCCCATGCCCTGGGGTAATGGCACTCTACCTGCCACCTCCACAATGTCCCCGGGGACGATGTCCCGGGCACGGATCCGCTGCACTCCACTGCGGTCAGCACGGATCACCTTCCCCATCTCGGGCTCGTACTCCTTCAGGGCTTCGATGGCGCTCTCTGCGTTTCTCTCCTGCAAGCAGAGGAGGAGCAGAGCTGCCGGCAGTGGGGTTGACAGGAGCACCCAAACCCCAACCCTGGCCTGGGCATCCATTTGCACCGTGGATGGGGCAAGTGCTGCGTCTTCTTCAGCTGCGCTGAAATGGTGCCTGCTGGCTTAAATCACACCACATCCTGGACACTGCACGGACCTTTGCGTGTGATTTTCTCATTCCTGGTTTGGGAAGCAGCATACCTCACCCAGATATATCTTTCCCCACACAGCAACCCCATCTCAGACCAAGCTGCAGATAAGTAAATGGCCTTAAAGTGAATATATACAAGACTAGGAGCATCACTGGCTGAAGCGTTTTCTCATCACAGGATGAGAATACCAGGAGCTGGAAGGGACCTCAAAAGCTCATC
>NW_010207962.1:0-18040 GCF_000695765.1 Mesitornis unicolor
ATACACATATATATATATAAAACAGAAACATTGGCTTTACATGAGGGTAGAGGAAAAAAAATAATTTGAGGCATGGTGTGGAATTCTGCCTTAACTTAAAGTACTTTTTAGTGGTAGAATTTATTTTTTTTTAGGTTGGGAAAGACAAATGTATATATTAAAGTGGAAGAAAAAAACTGAAGGTCAAGGGGTAAACTGTTTAATACAGCAAATCTCAAGTTGAAAGTCAGCCCAATGATTTGTGTCACAGAGTAGGGGGAATGAGGTGCTAAGGCAGAGCCCAAGGTTAGAAGGATACTGGCTGCCTAAATGTTGCCTAAGATTTTCTTCTGTTTGATATTATTCTGTATGCTTGAAAAGCATTTAAACATTAACATCTTCAGGTCCTGCCACATGCTAAGAGGTGTAATATTTGTGAATTTTCTTGCCTTAAGACATAAAGAATAACCTGTAAGCAGAAGCTCCTGGTTAGGATCCTGACTCTATTTCATGATTTTACTGGGTTTAAAAGGCTAGAACAGTGGGAAGGAAGCATAATATATTTGGTTTTCCTGAGGTGGCCTACCTTAGGATGGTCAAAAGCTCGTGTTTCTTGATAAGATTTCTTGTACTTATCATAGGGAACAGCACCTGGAAGGACCCTAAAGAGCTATCCCAGGCCTCTGTAGACCACACAAAGGAAGCTGCCATAAAAGGCTCTGATCCGTACAGCTGCCTTTCTGTAACCCAGGACCATAGGTAAAGTTACCACAAGGTATTTTGAAGATTCTAATTTTCTATATATTAAAGTCTACCTTTCATTTGTGCCTAATGTCTTGAGTTGATGTTCTTTCTAATAAACAACAATAATAGTAGTAGTAGTAGTAGTAGTAGTAGTAGTTGTAGTGTCACAGATTTATTTCTTGAGTAATTAAAGTTGTGATTTGTCAAAAGCTATCATTTTACAATCATCCACTCTTGGGAAAGTTACTGATGAAATCCCAGCTATTAATCTTTCTTACTTTATATAATGGACACGGTTTTCTCCCATTACTTTTAACTCATTGAGAGTGATAACACTTACTCAACCGGCAAGTAAGAGGCCTTTTCAGACAGTACCTCACATGCAAAAATTCTTCAAGAGAACTATGCTGTATTTTTATGGTAGAGGGTCAATAAAATAATTACTGTCAGTATCATTGCTTCTTCTTGAAGGAATAGACCAGCAAGCTTGTAGAGCTTGTAGAGGATTAATTTTTCTGCTTTTAAAACAAGCGGACATAAAGTAACAGTTTTAACAATTCAAATTTATGTATTCATTAATTTATTTCTAGAAGAAAAAAAGACATTTATAGGGGAAATATAACAATTGCATAGTTGAATGACATTTAGAGAAATAATAATTCAATGAAAATAGAATTTTAAAAATTGAATGAAAAATCAACTTAAGTATTTCAAAAATTATCTTGATCATTAGCTTCAAAAATCTTCTATTGGGACAGACCACTGGAGCGCACACATGATTTTTTTAAGATTTTAGCAGACAAGACATTCATTAAAAGGATGATCAAGTACAACTTCCTGTTTAATACAGGTCAGAGAGCTTGTCTGGAAATTACTGAGTCCATTGATACCATGCTGAATATATAACTTTTAAGTTCAAAAGGGCCAATTTATCTCTCCCAGCTTTAGCAATCTAAATTCAAGTTTTAACCTAGGATTCTTTTCTCCTCCTCATTTTCTCATATGTGTATATTATACTGACATAAATTACATTTCCAAAATTAATAGATGTCCCCCATATGCTGAAGGCAGAGCCTACATTGCCTACGTGGACAAACAGTATGGTTAGATGTGCTGGTGACTTGGAATTCATCAGATTTTCTGATCAATTAATCTGCTTGTTCCACTGCTATATGCTCATTACAGTCACATTAAAAATGTTTCTCTTCTCACTTTTTTGAGCTGCATTTTCAAACTCGTTATTACTACACCTTTTTACTAGATTTAGGAGTCACCAACTGTGAAAAAAAAGTCAGAAAAGCTATGTTTCATCTCTGAAACATGTGTTTGATCAAACAAAATGTACTGAACTTCATTAATCTCTCATTATAATGCAATCTTTTCACTTTCCAAATAAATCTTAATGTCTTTGTATACCCTTTCAATTTATCTTAAGCCTTTTAAAATATGGACATCAAAAACAGGTATACATTTCCATTAACCTCCTCCTCTGTCATCCTGGAAAATTGATTTGGAGCAATGAAAAGTAATGGAAAGCATGAAATGCTCCATCATACCCTCCCTAGTCTCCTCCTGCCTGACTGCCATGTGATTTGTCTCTTGAGTAGACTGAAGACTGCTTCTGAACAACTGGGCATCAACGACTTGGCAGAAGTCTACTGATTACTGTTACATGTGCTTCTGAGTACTTACCCTGGGCACACCAGAACCTGGACCTGAACCCAGGATTTTCCTCAGCAGACAGTGTAGACATATACGCTTATGCCATACTCTGCACTGATCCTAAAGATGGTTTTCTGCCACATAGAGGGACTTCTGCCTTTTTTTTCCCCTGCCCCCATTATGGTCATTCTGATTTCCTCACTCATCTTGATAATTTCTCTTTGATAAAGTGCATAATGGTGTCCCAGACACTTTGGTTATAGCTTGTTCTTATTAGGCTGAAATTATTTTAAGTCTGGAGATTAGTTATTCATTTCCTGTAACCAGCTCTACTATTGATCATCCAAGATTCATATCAATACACCAAAAAACAATGCGTCCTGAGCTATTACTCAAACAAGTTCTCTTTTAGTCATTACCTTGAGATACACGTCTCATTTTTGTACTGGTCCTGCAGGCCAAATGTTCACAGTATTGTTTTCGCATGTGTCTATACAGCCTGAACAACCATTAGAGAAGACAGCAGACAAGGCTATCAGATTGTCATTTTTACAATCAGCAAATCATATTCATACATTAGCAAATCTTAAACGAATCTACATTCTTCTTAAGACAGAAAATGAAAATTCTTTACATGTTAATAATATTTTTATTCAATATAGTGAAAACTTTCCCAGAATCAAAGCAGCATTGAGGTAGGAAGGGATGTCTAGGTACTGTTACTCAGAGCAGAGTCAGCTAGTACGGGTTGCTCAACACTGTGTCCAGTCAGGTTTGGAATATCTCCAAAGACTGTGATGCCACAACTTCTCTGGTGCTGCATTTAGCATGAGTTAGATCTAGTCGACAATGCTGATGGCATATCAACATTAGTTTCCACTCTGTATTTTAGTTCCAAACTGCAGCATCTGGACAAGCTGTTCCAGTATTCAATCACCTTCACAGGAATAAAGCCTTTTTCCATTCCTTAAAACATGTAGGGTTGTTTTTCCTTTCCTTTCCTTTCCTTTCCTTTCCTTTCCTTTCCTTTCCTTTCCTTTCCTTTCCTTTCCTTTCCTTTCCTTTCCTTTCCTTTCCTTTCCTTTCCTTTCCTTTCCTTTCCTTTCCTTTCCTTTCCTTTCCTTTCCTTTCCTTTCCTTTCCTTTCCTTTCCTTTCCTTTCCTTTCCTTTCCTTTCCTTTCCTTTCCCCTTTCCCCTTTCCCCTTTCCCCTTTCCTTTCTCTCAATTCATGCCCATTGTCTCTTATCCTCTCACTGGACACACTGAGAACAGACTGGATCTGTATTTTTAATGCCCATCACCAGGAGGGAATATGATCATATATCTCTCTATTTTGCAAATGCTGTTATTATCTAAATCTTAATTTTGATTTAAAATCTGAAAGACACAAGTATACCGTCTTCTAAATCCCTCACATTATTGTAAACAGTCAGATTAGTTTACAGTTGTAGAGAGCTGAAGAACTTCTGCAGCTCACCATAGCTTCTAACATGACCTTACAAAGACTTTTAAAAAGTCAAATAAATTAAGGCATTTCATTAGGCAGTCACTCTCTCTTTCTGGCACACATTATACACCCCTGATAGATTGTAATAACTAAATATTTGCTCCTTATATCAACCCAACCTTTACTCTATTGTTCTTCCATTACCCAAATAAGAAACCCTTTTTTTTCCCTACCCACATTAGCTCCCTGCATTGAAAATGCCTAGAACTTCACTGTAGTATCCAGTACCACATCACAACTGCAGGTGCCACTGCCATCATTCTGCTTCTTCTGCTGTTACCCAGATGTTGCAAGATCCAAATCTCTGGTGAACCACAGCTGCAATCTCATACTGTTTTGTGCAGCATGGCTCAGTCATCATGTGAAAAGATGTCTCCTGGTTTCTTTAAAATTTTCACATTCTCAAAGCACTTCCTTTGATGAGGTGTTTTCAGGTAAGGAGAAGGAAAGAACCCTTTTGTAATAATCTAATATGTTAAGGAACTCGTGTGTGACAATTAATGTAATATTTAGGCATTCTGAGATGCTGAGTTGGGTCTGCTGTTCAGGACAGACAAACAGTATGCAAATTCTTACACAAATCACAGGGCTTTGATGAGAACCTCAACACTTTCTTTTGTTCTCTTCCTAAATCCTTTTCTAAAGGAAATGAGAAGTCCTGGCCCAGCTCCTGAAATGTTCCCCATTTCTTCCATCTACCTGCTCTGGCAAGCAGCTGAGGTCTGAAATCTCCACGGAATCCTCTCAGAATAGTTCACTGTTGCTCCTAGAATATGGGGCTTCAAAAACAGGGAATGAGGCTGAAGTGCCTCAGGCTGAAGGCTATCAAGACATTCCAGAGAAGCAAGTAGAGAATGACTTTTGAATGGACTTGCTTTAGTCTACAGACTTCTTATGAACCACAGTGCCCGGGGAGCTGTGGTGTTCACTTGAGAAAACCATGCTACATGGCTCTGCAAAAAAGGGAAATCATGTCCTCATCCTCTGGTTCAATATACCCTTTTTCAGGTGTCTGGAGAGGTGGAATACATTTCTATACCAGCAATTCTAAAGCTGCTTTACATCTCTCAACAAATCTGTGAAGATTTTTTTGAAAGATTTTTTCTGGAATAAGTGGCAGCACCACTCTCACTGACAAAGGTCCCAACCCACCGATAAAAGACATAGTAGCAGCATTGCTTCTTACCAGAAACTGTGGAGTTAGTCTCTGAGAGAGTCAGCTCCTCTGGGTAGAGGGAGAACCCTACATCACATTCTGACAGAGTTTCACAGACACAGCTGACAAGCTTAATTTCAGCTATCACCCCAAAATATCTAAATTTAATTAGTTATCTTAAAATATGTAGTCTTAAGTACTTCCCATCCAGTTTCAGTACAACAGCTTAGCTGGGATCTAAATCTCTTCATGATTTCAAGATGGGATAAAACTGATATTCTGCTATAATAAAATGACCAAAAATAGTAACTTCCAAGTACAATTTTAAATGATATTTTATCAAAATAATCAAGACAAAATAATACTTGATGACCTCTACACACTCAACAAATAAACTGTGAAATAAGCTTCTATAAAGTTTGGGGTATATTTAATTGTTTGGGTTTTTTTTTCTCCACAGGTTTTTAAAATATTTTGACATCATAGGTAAGTGATAAATCATGGGGTTTCCATGGTAGCCAAGTACGCTGAGTACCACATCATTTGTCTATGATCTTCAAATGCATTTTAAACGTTATTCAGCTATTCCCTTTAAAATACTGGCTGTGTGATCCATATGCCCTCTCTGGTTTAAGAACATGTTGTAGCCAATGATAGACATTATTAAGAAATAAAGAAAGCATGTCATATTCTATTTTGTTCTGTCACATATTTTTTTTTAAGTGGTATTCCTTTCCTACTGGCAGAAATAATATGAAAGATCCAGAAGGCCTGGCAAGTAGAGCCATGATTGCCAGTGACTGACTACTGTAATATCTGTGATAATTGTGAATCTGTGTGACAGTTAGATATTGTCTGTGCTGTTACTCTACCTGTGCTGTTGAATAGGTTTGTAAATGATATTAAAAAGGTCGGGAAGAAGTGAGCAGTAGGCTGACAAAGTTTGTTGATGACAGGAAGTTTTTTAAAAAGTGAGAAGCTGGGAAGTAAAATGTCAGATGAAACTGAGCACTGATAAGTGTCAATTGATGCAGTTTCCCACAGGTGGGAAGGGAAACAGTAATAATTTAACATGCAAAATGGTGAGCCGATGATTAACATTTGCCCTGAGACCTTAGGGAATGTTCAATGAAAGCATCAGTTTAGCACTCAGTAGTAGTCAAAAGGGTAAATCAAAGATTAGGTTGTGTAATGAAGGAGGCAACATAAAAAATCGCAGGAATACTCTACTGTATGAATACATGGTCCATGTATATGGTGAGCATTATGTGTAGCTCTCATGACTTCATATCAAAATAAATCCATCTGCAAAGAATTCAGTGAAGGGCACCAAGGAATATCAGAAGTATGGAACAACTTCAATAAGACAGAAAATTAATTAAGTTAGGACTCTTCATTCTGCAGAAGAGGCAGCTAAGAAATGCTATAATAGAGATTCACAAATGCATGGGGCATGGAGAGATAGAGGGATTTATTCATTTATTGTGTATTTTGTATCACAAGAATGAAGGATCAACTAAAAATGTAGGACCCTGGTTCAAAACAAGGCTCAGAAGAATCATAGAATGTGTTGGGTTGGAAGGGACCTTTAAAGATTGTCCAATCCAACCCCCTGCAGTAAGCAGGGACAATGTTATTAGGTCAGGTTGCTAAGAGCAAGAAGATGTTCTTCATGCTGCTGTAGCAGAGCTGTTGAACTCCTTGTCTAAAGATGCAGCAGACTTCACTGGATTCAGGAAGAGATCTTAATGTGAAAGAAATCCGCTAAGGGTTACTAAATATGGAAAATAATATATATATATTAGACTTTGGAAGTGTCAGTACCGAAAGAGCCATCTGGAATGGTATAAAAGAGAAGTATCATATCTGTTTGTCTTGGTCTTAAAATTCTTCCAGATTTTTCTTATGGTCATCATTAGCTGTTCTTATATTACTATATTCTTAATCATGAGTGATGTAACCCATGCCTGAAACAGAACTTTAAACACCAGGAGTGTATGAGCTATGGCAGATAGGACTCACCACTCCACTGAGAAGCAACAAAAGGTTACAAGAGTAAATGGCACAGAGTACTATTGTAAAGTTAAAGTTATTTTAAGAGGATCATAGAATGTATCAGTCTCTCAATAATAATTGCTAAACTGTTCCATCGTCAGGACCTGTTAGGGTCCTGCTGGATGTATTTGAACCTAAATGAAGTTTTGGCCCAACTTTGTATGTTGTTGGAATGTAATTTATTTCTATAGTAAGTAGTTGAATATGGTATGGTACTGTAGGATCCAGTTTGATCAATCAAATTTGTATTAATCAGAAATTATTTCTGAACACAGTTTAAGAATTTATGACAATATGTTAATGTTCTAACAACACCTTTTTATTCAATTTCATATGTTTGCGTTTTGCAACAAGAGTTGACCAAAACCACAAGAATTATATTTTTTTTGTGTTAGAATAAAACATTAATAATTCAACATCTACTTTCAAAGAAATAAAACGTACTATGTCAGCTGATTTGGGCTAAAATTGAGTTAACCATTCTTTACCTGTTTCAGAAGGGTAATGTATCACTCCTAGCAATCAAATGTTATATGCTCAGGAGAAATAAATATTAACGTATTTGACATCTTACAGAAGTTTCTCTTTCTAACTAACCCCCGCCACCCAAGATGCAGCTGATAAGGTTCTCTAATCCATGAGTAATGAGACAGTGTTAGAAAAAAAATAATTTTAGTTTATCTCAGTAATCACTTTTTTCTTTGTTTCTTTTTATTTATTTATTTATTTTTTCACTAGTGGTTTTAGCAAAAAGACCACCACTTCAGCAGTGATGGATGCACTTTGTCTAAAGTCTAGTGCTTTGGGCCATGTCTTTATCATTTGCCACCTTGCCTGTATATAAGGCCATCACATAAAATCTTTAAAAGTATTTGCAGTTATTTTGGAGGAAGTATTAGCATTACTTAATCATACTTTGTCATTTGCAATATACCAGACTTCAACCAGCTTTGAATATGTAAGGTGAAATTGAGCTTGGTAGAATTAACATATGTACTTGGACAGCCTTATAACTGCACCAAGTACCGATAAAAATGTCCGACTACAAAATGTTTTACATTTTTAAGCTAAACGAAAGTTCTGATTGTAACAGGAGTGTTCAGGGATATGTTACATTCTCTGGAAATGTTGGGGTTTAATGTGACATGCCTTAGAAAAGACAACTCCAGTAGTATAGGTTTTTCATTTAAAATAAAATTAGTGGACACACATTTATATGCTATGATGCACTTATGTTAGGAAAGAGAAAGCTAAAGAACTGCAGCTGGCACTTGGAGTGAAGGGGGTTTATGGCAGTATTTAGTTCCCATGAGAACAGATTGTGGCCACAGTCAGAGATGAGCATCTGGGAAATGTTTGTCTTCAGTTAAATGAAGTTTAATTGTATTAAACATTTAGGTTACACATCCAGGGAACACAGGTGAGCAAAAATGGTATTTGTTGCCTGAAAGTATAGATATAAGTTTCTCAAAAATTTATAGAGGAAAATAGCTTTTTATAGAAATCAAAGTATTCATAATAAAAACATGTTTGAAAGTCCAGAATAGGGTTATCAATATTATCAATACTGTTCGTAACACTTACTGTAATTGTTACTGTTTTTATCTTGTTAATAATTTCAGACATTTGAAAACTGATTTCCCTCTAATTAAAAGCTGGAAGACTTTTAAATCAAGAAAAAGGTTTTCAGTGCTTGAATATATTTACACAGATTAAAAGACTTAAAATAGTCTTAATTCGGTGATATTTTATTTCTATTTTTCATTATGCGATTGTTTTAGACTATTTTAGTATTAATTTGTAGGAAAAAAATAATCTCTGAAGGCCAGGAAATGAAATTAACTCATTTAGAGTCTATGCTGTGCCTATGACATTTCTTAATTACTGAATATTGGCCTCTGTGTTCCACATGTGTATTTACCGAGGTGTGTTAAATGGAGAATTTATTAAGTTGAAGATATTTTTCTGCTGACTGCTGCCTCCTCCTATTCCTGCACTGCAGCACATTGATCCTTCCATCTCCAGCTTAGCCTTGCCACTTCAACCTGACCCCACAACCCATCCTCTTTCTTGTGCAGGCGAACAGCACATGTGCTGAAATGGGATTCTTTCACACCATGAATATGGAGGGGGATTTTCTTCTTAATGCTAATCACAGTTACTAAAATAGTCCATAACGCTATGCTCTCTATGTTAATCTTGCAAAGACATTCATAGGACACCTGTTCTGGATTAAACTGCTAGATTGATTTTGCAACACTGTAGTTGCAAAAAAATGCTTACAGACCATATATAGACATTTGCAAAGGTTAAATACAGACCATGTTTGGCAAAAATATCATTCCGAAAACGCTGTCCAAGGGAGATCTGTGCACTGAGACCTGTGGGTTAGATGAAGTAATTTTTCCCTGGTCATTGGCAGGTTTGTCAAAGGAGCAGCCCATGTTAGCAAATGCTGTACAAAAGGTTCAGAAAGATTTTTCGTTTATAAATAAGCATTAATTTCCTAGGTGCTTTGCCCATCCTAGAGAGGAGCTAATCTGTGATTTTTTTTTCTATCTAGCTGTTCCTCTCTCTTTGTGTGCATAACAGGTCCACTGGAACTTCCAGATGGAATGTAAAACATAGCCTCATACTATTATTTTATGAATGTATTGTTGTAAAGTGGCACAAAAGATGACACCTGATTTGCCTATGATCATCCCCAGTTTCACCAACTTTCATGACTGTTATATTTTATTAAATCTCTTTCATAGTCACAGCCGTTCAAAAGTTTAAAGAGCTATTATAGCTGGAGAAACACACACACAATGAATAGGTCTGGCAGTTCTAGGACAGTAAAAACATTTTCATTGAGATATGATCTGGCTTTCCAATTTACACTAAGTAAAACAATATAAAAATGTTTTATTTTAATTTTTTCCATGTGTCACTGATGAACAAAATATAATAGGTTTTCCCACATGAATTTATAAAAATATCCAGAGGCTCAGATGCTTCATATTATCCAGCTTTCTGATAATATGTAGTAGGTTGGCAGGGTTGATTTAAACATGGATCAGAGAAATTGACAATAATCTTCAGTAAGATTTAAGTTAACAAAAAACATTCATTTTACAAACCATAAACAATCTACCTAACATTCCATGATACATTTAGGCTATTTTTTTATTTATTTATAACATAAAGTACACAAAATGTCATATAATAGCTTTTTTACTTAATACACTCTCTTACCATTTATACACCTTTGTCAGAAACACAAACCTCTTATTTGCCTGTGTTGCAGTTTTGCAGATTTTTGAAAAAGGGGTTAGAATAATGAAAGTGCAAGTTGTAGCAGTTAACAGATTATCATATGCCACTGAACTAGAAATAATCTGTAACACAGATATTCTGTAACGGCATAAACATTATTAATTTTAATGGATAGTCAGGCTATTTTATCATATTTTGTGCTCCTTAAAATCAAGGACAATAAAGTAGGTAGGGGATCAAGCAATTACCTACCAGAAACCGTTCCCAGCTACTTGTCTAATTCTGGAATTGGTCAATAGTCACCCAAATTTAATCACTTCTGTAAGATTCTAGACTTGTGATGATCTACATTATTTGTGAGCATTTTCCAGGTAAACATGGAGAAAATAGTAAGAGCCAAAATGAAATCCAGAGAGTTTCTGGCCCTTTCTCTTTATTACAATAAAGTTGCTGTGGTTTTATTGCTTGTTTAAATGCTGGTGTTACTGTTCTTTGAACATAAAGTATTTTACTCTTGTTTTGCAGATTAGAGTGGTTGGTAAGAAGTGCCATTTCTAGGGAATAAAAATTAAATGGGGAGGAGACTTTCCTAAAGTTATTCAGACCTTTAATTCATCTGATTTACATATTATAGTGTTGAAATGTAACAGGGAAAAAACTAATTAGAAACAAAATAGTTCAGTGGATGAAGTAGTTAATTCCAATATTTAGCTTTAGAAGTGTCATTGTGAAGTCCCCATTGCCTGCTTTGTTTCTTGTTGTGTTTTAGTCTGGAAGACAGCTAAACACATGGAACTCACTCGCTTATCCCAGTGGGATAGGGCAGAGAATTAGAAGATTAAAAATAAAAAGTTCATCGGTTGAGATAAAGACTTTTTAATAAATACACCAACCCAAACTTAAATAATAATAATGCCAAACAATTGTTAGAAGAATAGGAACAATTATAATAAAGCAATCAAAGTTATACTCAGTTCACAAACCCCAGCCACTGGCCATACACCAATGAAAACTTGACAAGGAAGGGGTAAGCCTTAGGCAGCGAAAAAGGACACCATCATGAAGGAGAAGTGAAGGGATCAAAGAAGAAGGAGGAAGAGGGGGTTGAAGGGGGTCATCCCCTACAAGCTCCCCAATTTATGGTGAGTGTGACGTTTATGGGATAGAATGCAACTTTATTGGTCAGCTTCGATCATTCCCAGTTCATCTATCCCAGGTCATCTATCCAAGAGAATCCTGGGCTTTTGCTCCTCCCCCCTCCCCCCATTTCTTTTGTGTAGAAATTAAAAAAAAATTACAAAAAGAACCCAAAACAAAAACCAAAACAACCAACCAAACAAAAACCTCAAAACAACTATAACCACAAGTGTAGGTAAAGCCTTGAAAAATGTAAATATCTGCCAGCGAAAATGAAAGCAATAACCAGATCAGCTACCATAAGGAAAACAGCTCCATTCCAGCCAAAGCTCCAGTATCAAGTTGTGTTCACTAAAGCTCAAACACCGCTGAAACACTAAAAGAGAATTCTACAATTCAGTCCTAGCAAAATCAGGATATTTCTCCATGTGGAATACAGTGAGTTACCTGTCTCAATGAATGGCTGCCTATTTAAATTTCTTTCAGACTTATGCATCATCCGCAGCAACAACAGTTTCATGCAGACCTAATTGTAGCTTTGGTAGCATCTTGGTAATTTCAGTGAGTTGTGGTAGTACAGGAAAGCATGTGGCTACGTAATTAGAAATTAACAGCTCTTTTGACAATGTACAAACAGGATTATGTTCTTTATTCATACCTGTCTTGATCTTGTAAGGCACAAATAGGAGAGAGAAAAGAATCTATTTAAATTAATAGAGATCAATTTGAGCAAATAGCTACGCACAAGCAGATCTGTCAAATATAAATATACACTTTGTTCCTAATCAGTTTGCATAGTAGATTTATACCTAGACATAAGTCTCAACTGGGCTATGTTATGCCTGCAGAAATAACACATCAGCATTACCAACTCATCTTTACTGTAGTTATACAGGAATTAGCATAGGAGAAAAGGGTGCAAGGAGGTAGGAAGAGTGAAAGGGACAGAAATTTATCTCCATTCTCACTGGTCATTGCCCAGATTCATCAAAGGCTGTTATTTTTTTCTTGATGTATAACAATAGTTGGGCTTTTTCCCTGAGAGCAGAAGAGAAACAGAGGAGGAATTTTAAATTTCACTATTTTGGCTAATGAAATTCAGATTATGACATTAAGTTTGTGCTACTCAACACACAGGGTCATTAAGATTATATTTTCTTAATTCACAGCTTTTCGTATCCCTTACACATTGATAGATATTCTCTTGTAATTGTGTATAGGAAGGTTAGAAATCATGATCAAGTAAACAGTGAAATAAAAGCACAGATTAAATACATTGTAAAGAAGATTACTATTTTTTCAAAGTATTAAGGTCAGACAGAAGTTACAATGAAAAAAGGAAGAATGTTGACATAAATTCTGTAAATATTACACTTGCATATTATGAAATATGTAATGTTTTTAAAATATAATTTTTCTTTGCCTTTTATTTATTTAGTGTATTGTATGTTTCTATAGTTTTTATTCAGCTTGGAAAGAGATCTCATCTGTTTTCCTTTACATTTTACAGTAAATTTCAAACTCCGCTGCTGTGGATCAACCCAGGCATGTTGCCATTGCTTGAGTTCACAGTCAGATCATTATTCCTGAGAACAGAGTAGGAAAAAAAAGCAACCTAAAAAACCAAACAAACCAAAATAAACCCCCAAAGTGTCCATATAATCTATAGTGAGGCTAGTTATTATTACTTTCGTTGCTGTTGTTTCTACCTTCAAAATTATATTTAGAACTCATCTAGGTGTTCCTGCTCCGGCAGGGGGATTGGACTAGATGATCTTTTGAGGTCCCTTCCAATCCCTAACGTTCTGTGATTCTGTGATTCTGTGAACTTAGTAATAAAGTGTAATAACTCTCATTGGCTACAAGATATGCAGTGCTGTTCTTTAGAAAGTGTATAAGAGTACATTTCCAGGTTAGATTTTAGGATTTCTGAATAGCTGGACACTTTTCTGGTATTTAGAAATTCACATTTTGATTTACTAATGAGATGCCTTGTACATTTTTGCTTTGATTTGTTTTTTTTTGTTTCAGAATTCATACTCATTAACTATATACGTACAAATGAATTTTGATAGTCTGGGAAATAAAAGACTGAAAGTTTAGTCACATTTTCCCTGCAGCAGTGGTTGGAGATCATGAAATAAATGAATCCCTGGAAGTACGAAGCAGGAGACAAGTAAGAGCAGCAACAGTATTAACTGCAGCAATGTTTTCCATGAATGCACTTTGCTCATCTCTCTCTGCTTTGACCACAGAAGCTTCATTCTTTATAATAAACAAAACTAGTGTTTTTTGAGACAAAGTTGGGTGTTTCTCCATTAAGGTATCTTTTGATGCATTATACTTCATCTCCTACAATACATCTCTCTTTTTTTTAAGTCATCACCCCACAGAATCATAAGGTTTCATGAAAGAAATTGATAATTCACATTAAGTGTTTACAAGTATTTCCACTTGAGTAAATAATTTCTTTTCAAATGCAGCCCTTAATAGCTAATTAGATTTTCTAATAGCACTGGTTACCATCACGGAGGTTATGTATGAAAACTGTTCCATCAGCAAAATTAAAGGATAAAGCACTTAATACATTTTTTTAATGTTTTATGCTTCACTGATTATTTTTTCTCTTACTTTTAATAATACAGACACAGTCACTGTCTTTAAAGGCAGCACATTAACCCTTTCCACACTGTAAATAAAGCAGGCAAATGTCAGTCTGGACAGTTTTAGTTGCAGTTAGGAAAATTCACATTTGCAAAAAACCTGACATTTACCTAGTGAGCTTGTTAAAGGATAATAGCAATGTGAAGGTTTTAGCATAACACTTGTAAAACAGGCATTAAAACTCTATAACCCTGAGAAGTAAATCAGAAAAATGGTTCAACACCATCAGGGAAATGGGTTCCAGTTGATTTTTTTTCTGTCATTTTCTACATGTTTTTTAAAAGTCTGTCCAAGCTGGTATCTTTAATTGTTTGCATTATTTATGTGTTATTGCCACAAGAATGAGAAACCATAACCCCTAACTTCTGCTAATTCATAGTGAAACCTGAACCTGTCTTATATAGAGAATTCATTTATATGAACCATGTGACTGGAAAGGGATGCACTTGTCTATAAAAAGGTGTGTTCCTTCTCCTGAGGTATTTTAAATTTCTTTCTCTTGTTGTTTTGTTCTTGGAGTCAAACATGAGGCTTCCGCTTAACATACACAGAAGAGATGTCAGCAATGTTCTATAAAGTAAATATGAAGATTTTGGTCTCTGAGGTTTGATGACTTCATTTCTTAATGAAAACAACAACAACAACAATTGGATTGCTATGTTCCCAGACTGGATGCAATCAAAACTAAGAATAAGGTTTATATGTCAGTCTTTTTTCAGTACTTACTTTTGGGTTTGTTTGTTTTTTTTTCTAGAGTTTTTAAAGTATTTTTTAATGGTAAATATAATTAAGCATCAAAGTGTCATTTTTCTATATTTAATTTTTGTGGGAACATTTATACATTTTACATTTTTCTTGACCCTTCTTGTCAGTTCTCTGAACACTTCTGTCAGGGTACGTATTTGATAGAATAACTGTGGAGAATAAACACAAATATCCTGGTCATGAATGAATTTCTGCTTCTGTCAGATCCTACCTATGCATTATAAATCTCATAAACACATTTGAGGTTTACTATGTTTCTAAAAGCACCAGGTCTTCAAACCATCTATTTTAAAATCTAAGAACTGTGTTTTGGAAAATACATTTATAAGCATAAGACTGAAAAAAAAAAGTCTAAAAATATAAACAGAAATCAGCCTTGAAGTTCAAAAGAAACAGAGATTAAGAAATCATAAGAAGAATATTTTAGAAGTTTCGTAATTTTTATGAACACGTCATGATTTTAGGGTTCTGACACATAATTGAATTTGATCCTTGTAATGTGAAGAACAGATGTTAAGGAAACTTTCTTCTTCACTTCCTCTCCCAGTAATTTTTCCTCTTTGCACAATTATGTCATATATTTATTTTCTGTATGAGGCAGATCTACACCACAGTGCAACTCACCACCCGCAGTTAAGGAGAAGAATACTGCCACACAAAAATAAAGAAATATATCCTGTATCAGCTGCTTTTCATTGAATGAAAGAAGAAATATGTTTCCAACCTCCCAGTTGACAAGTTATGTATAAACCACAGAGCACATCCCTATTTATTTATTTTTTCTTCGTCAGCCACTAGGATGATTATATTTATACATACAAATTATATAATGAAAAGCAGGAAAAAAGTGCATGAAAAGATGGATGTCATTACTTTGGTGCTCTTTGTAATTGTCTCCAGACAGAATATTCTCATCTCATGCAATTTAGACAAAATATAATGTTTTAGATGTGGAGTTATGCTTATTATTCGCCTTTTCTAGAACACTTGACAAAACTATGTGTATACATCAAGTTCTTTTTGATGCTGTGTTCCCCTACATTTACATGAACAATAGGATTCCTTTCCTAAATTATTATGAATCTCTGAGGTAATAAACTTACCGAATGCAAGAATAGACATACTGGGCCAGTTCCGTGGTCATCCTGGTCCTATATTTTATAAGCAAATATGACAAGGAGTGCATGATAAGGGAAAAACCACATAAGGTAAGTACTGTGCAGAACTATCCTCTGCTCAGGAAAACTCCTTTTTTTTTGGTGACTGTAACCAGTAAACTTTTCCAGCCAGTATTCACAGATGGTATCTACTAAAGATTTTCTGCAGAAGATTCAAGCTTTTCAGTGCTCCTGAAAGTCCTAGAGAACCATAGCTGCTTTGTGTGTCTCTATTTCCTTTGCTTAGAAACCAGAGAATGACAGAGTAGCGTTAGCCCTCATCTAAACATGGAGCCAGGGTGCCACACATCAGAATCCAGATTTGGAAATGTTTCCAGAGCCTATAGACATATTTTTTATTACTTTATTTGTTGTTAAGAAGACTCTCTACATGTCTCAATACCCTTGGATGTAGATCTGAAGGAAAAAAATTCATAACTGAGATACTGTGAAAGAAATAAGCACATCCAAAGACTGATTCATCTCACTTATTGTAGGTATCTATTTTATGATGAAATGAATCACCCTCCTTAGAGGCCCATTTATATCTATTGATTCCACAGGAATGCTTGGGTGACTGGCTTAGGCATAAATAACTAACTTTCAGTTACCTGTGCCATGCTGGGTGAAATTCATTATGGATGCAGTCGTGTGTATTTAGAAACAGTCTGGTACGGTCTTTTTATAACTGTTTTATTTTTCTTCAGAAGATATTAAAATTAGAGGTCCAAATTGCAATATATTTTAACATACTATAATTTACATTCAGGAATGCTGAACATTTACTTGCCTAAACTTGACTATTAATATTTTTGGTGTTTTATCATAAACATTATGCAAGGAGAGTACAACTTATACTGACACACAAACAGAAAAAGAGAGGTAACCCATTCTATAAAATCTACCTGGCAAAACAGCACGGTGATGCTGTGGTAACAGAATTAGCAGAAACTCAAGCTGGTATGGTGTCATGCAGCTGAACCATGCAACATTAAAAAAATTATATACTTGCATACCCATGGATCTAAGCCTCAGCCTGCATGTCAGAGGGATTACTCAGCTGGACACTGAGGTCCTGTCTGGGAAGGTGTGCTGCTTCTCCTTCCACCTCTCTCCACACTGGACTCTTACAGCCCTGGGACAACCTTTCTCAGTTTCTCTACACTTGCAGTGTAAATATGACTATAGGTTACCTTACTGATGGCTTGGATGAAATCTGCATTAGGGCTGTTTTTAACACTTTTATCACTACCTGGAATATTTTTCAAGAAACATGTCTACTCATTTATTTTGGATTTGAATAGGTTTTTAATTGAAACTATTATTCATTTAAATGAAATAATATTTTGTTATAAAACATCAAAAAGACCAGATTTAGTATCTTCCTTTTCAGTTGCTGCAAAAAATATTTAAACATAAATACATGAAACTTTAATAATTGGAAGCCATTTTTCAAAAGTCAAGTTACTGAAAAACTTCAGTCAGATATAACTGTTTTCTGCTTCCTGAGACAATAACTTTGAAGTGATTCTTACCCTAATATCTTTTCAGTTCAAATTTCCTTTCTTATTTTATTTGAAAAAAAAATATTTTCTATCCAGAAAATTGGTATTTGAAGACAAATTATAAAAAATTTACTCATGCTCAGTAATTGCTTAATCCATAGATGTCATTACTGAAGTCATTAAGATTGTTCAGGGAATAAAAAAGGAGACATTTTAAAGTATTTAAAATTAAATATTCTATACTCTCCTCATTTCTGGAAAATTGTACACACAATTACTTTTTCATAGTGCTCTGGACAGAATTTTGCCTGCAGTATACAATTCCATAACTTAGAGTTTCCTGATATTATCTAAATCTCCTGTTAGAAATTTATTTGGTTGCTTGAACTTGCCAGTGTGAATTTTATATAAATTTCTCTTTGTAAAAAAATATTTTTCTTCATTGGAAAGA
>NW_010207962.1:18071-50212 GCF_000695765.1 Mesitornis unicolor
AAAGTCTTTACATTATTGCACTCGTATCACCTGCATTTGCCATTTTCCCAAAGCAGAGATCCTCTTCGATTTCATTACAGTTCCTAAACTCAGTTTATTCTTCAGATCACAGAATAATCCAGGCTGGAAGGAACCTCAGAAACCATCTAGTCCAGCCCCCTGCTCAAAGCAGATCTTATCAAATGAGGTTGCTCAGGTCTGTGTCCAGTCAAGTCTGCTTGCCTGCTGCAATGAAAGAGAGATAAGAATTCCTGCATCCTGTGCTACACTGTTTCAGGTTATCTTAATTATATCTCTTAAAATATGAATACAAAGCTTTATCCTGTATGAAGTGAAAATAAGCCTGGGAGAAGCTATACAGGGCATTCAGGATAGATGCTGAAACGTGGTACTTTGTACTCCACTATTCGTTAATACCAAAACTAGACCTATACATTAACTTGCAAAAGTGTTTAACCCTCTAGTGTCTCATTTCAGCAGCATCATAGTAATTCAAATTTTCCAAAAGATGAACAATAGAGAAGCTCAAACTAGGAACAAAGGAAATTAGGAAAGTGAGAAAACCTCTTCCAGCAAGTGTTTGAGGCTTTATTCTTACTTGAATGTATATGCTATAGAAGTGGCACAAAACTTTTGAACTGTAGCCTCACTGCTCCCAGAACAGGTAACGTTCAATGAGTGATTAGCATTTACTGCCTCCATTTTAGAAGAAGTTGTTATCATATTTTCAAAGACAACAAGAAAACCATGGTGTCCATATGACTATGTTTCCTTAACATGTCTGTAATTTTTTCAGGCTGAAAAAAGGAATTATGTCTTTTTTTCCCCCAGAATTTCCAGACAAATGACCATTGTTTACCATTCATATTTTACCTGCACATTTACTACAGAGCTCAGTTGAACATGCCCAGTAGAGGTAATGTGTTCTAGATGCATTAGACTTACTATGCATATACTGCATATTTCTTTTGCAGATTGTGCATCTGGAAATGTGCTATAATGTGCCATAATACAAATATCTGCTTAAATACCTTTGTTATGATATTATTAGAGGCTTTTTGACAGTAACATTCTGTCTGGACCTCAATTGTTTCATATAACACAACAGACAATTTGATTCTTCATGTATCTCAGTTACTAGTACTAAGATACTTTGCCACTCAAGTTAGACTTTCGAATGCAGCCATGTGACATGACAGCAGAATGGCGCAAAACATAATGAGTATCTCTATGTCCTGTTTTTGATTTTTAAGTTTTCTTAGCGATTCTTTAAGTATTCTCTAAAGGACTAAATAATATTCCTGTTAAACTTTTTTTTAAAAAAGTGACTGACGAAAAAGTCAGAAATCTTCTTAAGACTTCCATGAAACACGTTAAAGTATGATTATTTCTACATTGATTTTTGATTGATATGTTTGGTTTTAAAGAGTTTTGGTTGATTGGTTTTAATTTACAATTTTATTTTGTGCAAGCATGAGAAAACTGCTATTTCATGTCATTGAGAACTTTGACCTACCATAATTCACATACAAGTTTAAGTCCTGAACATCACCATTGTTAAACTTCATGGTATCAGCCTCCAAGAGTTTTGAAAGACAATGACTCAATAGACTGTCTTTCAGAGCACACCTTTATTGAGCAGCAGCCAAAGTAGCACAATATCATAGGTAAGTGTTTCAACATTGTCTGCCTTAATGGAGCTGAGCTTCTATTGGCCTTTGTCCTCATTAATTTTAAAGCGTTAAGTCTCTATTGTTCCAAAAACATCGTATTGTGCTTTTCATTTTATTCATTATTTTATTTTATTGTTTGCTGTAGGCTTCTAGGTTTTCCAGAAGTATCACAGATGGCACATGGAGCCTTCTGGACAACTGGAGAAATTTCACAATCTAAACTGTGAACAGCCCAAGGGTCTTGTCTGCAGCAGAACACTCCTAATTCACACTAGATTCTTCTAAGGGAAACCCGACACATGCTGTTTGGGAAACAAAGATAACAAGGAGCAGACCCATCTCATGGGAATACTTTTTGTCTGGACAGTGTGGAAGTATTAATGAGTCATCTTTATAAACCACATATTGAAAAATAGAAACAGGATTAATACACATGCTTTCTGCAGAAAATTACTCCCTATGTATACATAGACAGAATATCTGACAGAAATTACCCTTGATTTACTGCAAGAACTTCTCAGCACATTTCTTTTAAGACATTTTTAAGAAATTTTTGAATAATCCATGTTTCAAAACAAGACAGTACCAAAGAAGAAACATTACCTCTAAAGCACTCTGCCAAGGTCAGTCTTCTTTTGTTTTTCATTCTTCCTTGTTGTAGAAAGTAGTCAACACAGGAAATAGTCAGTATGGATTTATGGAGGGAAAATCATGCTTTACCAACCTGAGCACCTTCAACAATGAGATGATTGCCCTGGTTTATTAGGGGATAGAAATGTATGTTGCCTATCTTGACTTTTGTGAAGTTTTAAACACTGTCATATTCTCATATGGACTAGATAATGAGGACAATGAAGTGGGGTTCAGAGAGTTATGATTACTGGCATAAAGTACAGGTGAAGGTAAGTCATGAGTAGTGTGCCTCAGGAGGTGATAAGGGGACAGAAAACAGCTACTGAACTAATGAGAACAAGTTTGGGTAAATATAGTGTTATTAATCATGGAGTATTGTCCATGAATCTATAAATCCAGTAGGGCAATTGAAACACTTTTCATACATGAAGGCTTAATAAAAGAATTAAAAGAAAAAGAATATTCAATATTATTACTGTCAGAATTAATTCAAATATCTCTAAATAAAGACAGACATCAACCCTTTAGATCTCATATGATTTGGGGAAAACATGATCTGAAATACCCTCTTCAGGACTTGCATCCTGAACTACAATATTTTGGCATTTCTGCCTCTTCCTAATCTACTCAGCCTTAGAGGTCAATCAAAGTCATGGTTTAGATGTTATTGGAATGGGTGAAAAAGAAGTATTGTGACCTTATTGATAGAAGGATTATAGGAGACTAAATTAAGTCGAGAAAAATGAAAATATAATTTAGTCCATATTCCTCATTTATGTATTTGGCACATTTTAACATTCTTTGAGGGATATATAACAGATATGTTATGAATTAAAAAGAGAAGCCAAGAATAATGTTAATTATATTAAAGGAACAGAAGAAAATGTGGTCACACAAAAAAATAAGCTACTAAATCAAGATAACCTCACTCAAGATGAAAGAATGCATACAAGTACAGACTATTTTTTATATAAAACCATAACCATAGTTATTGCTTCAGATACAAATAATATGGCAAAAAGTTTCAAATACCTGTGACAGTATGTACAGTACATTCAACTCTTTTTTGCTGTAGAAATAGGCCATGAAAAAAGAGGTCTGGGAGAGAGAAGCTCTGAAGTATCCTGTCACCTGAAATATTCTGTCAAGCTCGGTTAGCACTGTTATTCCCTGGGAGTGAAATATTTTACACTAACCCCTTCATTATGATTTGAAATCTCAAGCTACCTCTATGATATCATCCTTAGCCTGATGCTTTATAATTCTCAGGTCCTTCTCTGTGATCTTCAGCTGCTCAGTCTGGGGAGTGTGTAAGGTGAATTTATATGCTTGTGAAGGGGAATGATGAAAAGGTGCTAGAGTTACATGTAGCATTCACCATCCTTCTACTTTCCTCTAGAGTACAAGCATCACGTGCCTAATCATGACAACTTATCACCATGATGCCTCTGCTTCGTAGATAAACCTTGGCATTGATGCATACTTAAACTCTCTGTAGAACAAAGGTTTCTTGCCACTTCCATGACTTTCACACAAGATTAACTGGGACTTTTTGGTGGTTTATTTTGTTTGTTTGGTTTTTTGTGTTAGTTCTTTGTTTTGTTTTGGTTTGGTTTTTTTGTTTGGCTTTTCGGGTTTGTTTTTTTGAGGGGTCAGGAAGAATAGGAAGGACATCTTAGCTTCATTATAGAATCTTCTGGAATTATGTTTAGTAAAATTACAATTAATGCCTTACCCTCATAAGTGTGAAGATCTATGAGTCTTTCTGTAGGTTATTTTGTATCTCTATCTCTTACATATTTAGTCTATATGAGTATTCACTGTAGAAAAATAACACAGGACACTAGTTGAACTTGGCAAAAAGACTTGCAAAAACTTTGTAGCTGGATGATATAGATAATAATGTCATGTGAGTCTAACCCTGTATCTCACTCCACTAAAGGCAGTAAGATGTTCCCCACAGTAACAATACCAGAGAGGAGAATCTTCAGTGAGACAGAACCATATTCCCATAAAACTGATGTGAGTAAAAGGAAAATTAGAGACAGTGAGCTACTTCTGTGGCTACAGTCAATTACGCGACTTCCCTGATTTATTCCAGAAGGTTAGTTGTAAAGTCAATTCATAGTCAAACCACAGTATCCTACATCAGCAGGGTAACAGTTTTAAATGGTAGTCAAACACAGATAATTTCTAAAGTTGCCTTGAAAGTGTCTCTGATTGCTTAGATGCCCTTGACAAATTAGTGAGTACAGACAATAAATGCCTGCTAGCTTGGATTTTTGTTTCAGTTTCATGTTATTATAATTACTGTTGTTCTTTTTATTAATAGAAGTAATTGCAGAAAGAGTGGAAACAGAGAAAAAGAGGCAAGAATAAGAATCTGATTAGTTAGTTAGTTTTGATGTGACTGTCAGAGGAAGAAAGCTGCTGATCAAACAGCATTTTGCCCTGGCAGATCACAACAAAATGACTGTGTCCAAAGTTTAAAGATTAAAAGATACATGTTATAATGAATGGCATTTTCAAAGTGAACAAACAAGATTTATCTGTGGTCCTCAAATGTTATGTTTATATTCTGGTGATGTTTATGTCCAGCTAAGAGTGAGATAAAAGAGATTACTGAGAGGATAGCTGATATGAATAATGAGAAAATCAGATGAAAAACCAAAAGAAAACACTCAAATTGTACTCTGACAGTGATTCAGCATGATATATTCTTTTAGCAGTCTGGAAATTCCTTGCTAGTGGTCTCTGTTCATTCTTTTTATGCTGACAGTAAAAGTATCAAAGAAGAATGTTATATCCAAACTATTAGAATATAAAGTTTCAGAAAATTGTGAAGTTGACTTATAAAATAATGAAATTAAAAAAAATCAAGACATACCTATTCTGAACCTTTTTGTACCTTTTACTTTCTTTATAGGAGGCTCATATCACATGGCAAATTTCATGTTGTGATCAGAGAAACAAAAACTTCTTTTCCTTTCTTGAAAGCTGTGATGAACATAATCACTTTACTCAGGGGACAGAGCATGTAAAGATGAGACTGAACAAAACTGTTAAACATTTTCTTCCATTATAGACAAATACAAAATTTAGGACTAAAGGATATAAGCTTAAATATTTAGGAGTCTTACAATGCCTTAATATTGCCTCTAAACTGGTCATCACCATATTCAATTGCTAAATGTGTCTCTTACTTATTCTGTTCCTGGAGTGAGGATCTTAATCTACAAGACAAAAGCCAGAAGGCACCAGAGGAACTCTTTTAAATTATGGTACATAAAACAATTATCTGCTTTCAATTTCTAAATGTCAATATGCTTATTTTATGCTTTACTATAAATTATCATCCATTAATGACATAAAGAAAGCTTTAATGAGGGCAAACATAATACTTTGCTCTGTAAATCACTAAGAGCATCCTGTGAAGTCTATTATCATACTAAGACATTTCATGGTACCTTAAGACTTCTTATGATTTAATCGAAGAGCACACCTTCTGTAACTGACAACATTTCAGATATTGAAGACCTTCAGATTTGGTTGAACAATGAAATGATAACTCTTTCTAGCACAAGTAAAAAGCTCTACATGAGTATCTTAAGCCAGAGAGTGTCAGATTCCCAACAGAATTACCTGAAGACTTTTAATTCTGCTTCAGAGCTATAAAATGGCTTTGTTTTTTGGAAGTACTGAATTTGTGTGATGTTATGCAAGCTTGGATAATGACGGAAAAGTGCAGTGGCAAAAAATAGGGCTGAAAACAGAAAAAAAGTTAGCCCTGCTCAAATGCACAAGTGTAACAGAAGATACAACCAACACAAAGAAATTTGATATTGTGATGTAAACATTTAAATACAACAAGCTTAAATGTAAATTAATTTTGTTCATATTTGTAATGTATATTCTCAAAGACTATAATTTTTAGGCTTAATGAGTTCACATATTGACCTAATTCAAATCATCCTCTCTTTAAAATTATTTTTAAATCGCTTGAGATAATTATTAATTGAAAACTTCATATATTAGTATTTATATTACAGAACTACTTTCTTAGCTTCTGCTTATAGAGGCTGAAAGTCAAACATTGTGAAAGGTAGCTCTGGGGATAGGTACAGCTTTACATATCATTTTCTGCTCACAGTAGTTCACCAGAAAAATATACCTCACAGAAAATATATGATGCACTAAGCAACAGAATTTTCTGAGTCAGTTCTCAGTGAGTTCTGTCTCTCTGGTTTGTTGATCAGCTGAGATATTGCTCTACCCAGAAGAAGCATTGGCTTTTTTGATGATGTTGTATCTTTTCAAAGTATTCTATTCATCATGGCCCAATATCAGTTTCAAGTAAGCTGCACTTTAATCCCAAATTAAACAGTGTGGTGACTTTATGAAGTTATTATTCCTTAACATTCCTTGTTCCCTTTTAGTTTGAAAAGTGTTTGCTTTATCTTTCAGTGTCTTTGGTGAAGGATTACCATATACTGGTCTATTGACACAGTCCTAGAATCTAGTGAGATTATCATAGACATCAAAAACATAGAGATGTAAAATTAGCTTAATAAAATGTAGATAAATTATTTGCAAAAACTACGGCATTGCAATGTAATAAGTCACAAGATGAATTAAGAAATTTTCCTATTTCAATGTTTTACAAGAGTTAGTTGCTGTATTTCAGAAAATTAGGTCAAATTTCAGAAAGTGTCAAACACTCCCTCCCTGAAAGCTTAGCTTCTTTGTAAATTCTCAAATTAAGACTTTTTAGAGTCATAATTGTGGCTTGCCTTGTGCTTTGTCTGTGTCAGTCCTCTGATTCATCATACAGTGGTGATTCTCCAGTAACTACTTCAACTTCACTTATTTCACCACAAGTCCTGAAGAAGTTTTGAAAGAGCTGAAAAGGCTGTTGAAGGGTAATCTTTCGACTGACTGTCTGTATAAATACCTGTAAGGTGAAAGGTAGTCTCAGATTGAATTTCGCATCTTAGTGGGGGATGTATGTTCAATATCTCTCTATCCATGTTCTCTAGGAATCTCATTGCTTCAGTAAGGCCATAGTTTAATTCATGAAGTATTTATAATTACATTAAAGGGAGAGATTAGTATGTATATATATTTGTGAACAATGACATAGCAAAGTATAGAAAGTATCTAGAATTCACTATCTGTAATACTCTAGTGTTTCCCACATTAATTAAAAGGGGGCTGGCAAATAATATTTTTTTGAAGTTGAGACATTCATAGCTATAAATGCTGAGCCCAGGGGGAAACTGGATTTTTTTCCCACTGCTTCAGCTACTAATTGTGTGGTTCAATAAGCTTGACTTATCATTAGCTATGTTTTGAAGAACATGAAGACTGTTTCCCATGGGATCATTTATAAGTATTAGGACATTTCAGCTTAGTGGAAAATCCATACAGTATTAGGAGTTGTGGCTAGGATTATATTCTTTTACCAATAAATAATTGGTTTTAAGATACGAAATTACAGCAGATGCATAGTATCACCTTAACTTCCTAAGTGGCATAATGGCACAGTCTGTTAGAAATACTGGCACTGCAGCACCAACCTGCAGTCTTTGCTTCACAGCAACTATACAGAAACATTTTGTCCTTCACTATAGCAATACCATTACTTGTACGTTGGTTCATTTTTACTGTGGTGGGTAGTGTAGGATATTATTGAGTCTTGGGATTTGTGTCTCTAATAGGTTATGTAACTAACCAGAAACTAATATATATTTTTAAAGTACCTCAGAAGTCCCTATAAATTTGAGTTCAGAGGATCAGTGACTTTCTTCTACTTGATCTTTCTCCCTTGTCCGATTCCCTCCATGAAAAAGGTCTAGGATGGAGAATGGTAACATCTGTTAAAAGTTATCTCGTCAAAAAGCACAGGGGAGGAAAGGCGCTAAATCCCTACATTTCTTCTCAGTTACTGGATTATAACAGGCATTTTGGACTAGAAAACTTGAGATGAAATAGATTGATTAGGTTAAAGCTTGGACAATGTGTTGCTATTTGAAGTCCCTTGAGAAAGCAGACACCATTTTGTAAGTGCTGGAAGGAAAGTGGTTTGAAAGCAAGGAAGTGAGAGAGAGCATCTCAGACACTTTTTCAACATGAAATAAATCCCCTTAAAAAGCCATTCAAGTTTGCCTGTATCAACCACAACTGAGTCAACATTTTTTTCTACTGGCCTGAAAGACCAAAGTTTAGCAAAGGAAGTTCACATCTAGCTTTGCTGTTTGGCTACATGAATGTCTGTCCCCGCCTTGGTAAACTGCAGAGTTGTTAGCTAGTTGCCAAAATTTACTCTTTTTCTGAAGTTAAAAAAGTTTTCTTTCCCATTCTAGCTTTAGCAATTTTTATATTTTTATCTCAAATTGTAAGGAATCCATTCTTTTGTATAACACAGTAGCTGCCAGAGGCACTTGGTTACATATTAAAGTCATCTTTAATTTAGGCCACAAGTTAGTCTTTCTCATTCCTAGATATGGAAAAGAGTTAAAAAGATATAACACATATCCATTTTGAAAAAAAAAAAACCAGAAACCAAATACTGAAAGACTGCTGTTTATCTTAAAATATGTTTTTAAGCCAACCTCAATACAGCAGAGAATCTTAGCTCATGACTCATTTTTACAGGTTACACCCAATGGTCCTGTGGTTTATTACTGTATGAGTTTGTAGTGTGTCTGTTTTTTTTCTGTTTGCATGCAGTTCCCATTCCAGTTCACTCCACCAGTAATTTATATCCACCTACTTTAATCTTCTATTTGGATTAATGAACAGCACCTGCCACCGTGACGTCCCAGGATGCCTGGAGCTTTCCTTTTTTTTTTAATAAGTCATACTACTAAGCAGAGTAAAGAAAACAGATCTGCTCTGTTTCATGTGCTGAGTCTATACATATCCTACAATGAGAAATCACATGTAACATTGATTACAGCAAAATTAAACCTTGATTGTTGCCAGATAGTTGTTGTCCTAGAGAAAATTGCTATGCAGACCACAAAACTAATACACCTGTACCTGATAAGCAGTGTTTGCTTGAAAGTGCTAGTATATGTACTGTAATTACGTATAAATATTTTATTCTTTTGGCATCAGAAGTATTTGCAGTATGCAAATTCCCTAAGTGAAACAACAGAATGTGAATGTTTATTTAATGTCTTGGCACTTTGAACACTGAAGCAGACCATAATGGGTTAAAGTAATCAAAACGCCAGGCCTGAATAATGTAACTGATTTCACATTCTAAACAAATGTATACAGTTCTATGCTTCATAAATAAATTCTATCCATTCTTTTTCCAACTTCCAATTCTACTATTAATTTTAAATGGTGTTTTCTGCATTCCCTATTTTGTAACCTTTCCTCACAATTTCTTCTCTGTGTCCATCTTTTATATTATTCACCCTTTATGATTTTCTTATATATGTGTTTGCTAGCTGAATTGCTATTCACACAATAGTCTCACAGACCTCTCATTTCTATACTGTTTAGGAAGAAGTCATTGAGAATAATCAATACCTGAAATTTGAATGTCATTGGTTATCTTTGTTTGAATACATGAGATATGTAGTATATTTTGTTCCAGAAATGAATCAGCATGACTTTTCTGGTTTAGTTCAAATAATTATGTATACAAATACCTATGAATACACTTCATTTAAATGAACTGAGTAAATAATATGCTAGTAAACCCTTGTATGGTAGTACACAGAAAAGGGAATACAGAAAGTTATGACTGAAGAAGAAGAGAACTTTATTCACAATTTTGAGCAGGCATTAATGACTATTTTTTAATTATTTGGTCTGCTGTAGTTTCAAATAATGGAAAGACATAAGCCTATGCCTCAGATTTTTTGGTGAAAGTGTAGGAACTGCCAAGTATGACAGTCTATTATGAATACAAGTTTCCCATTGTCACTTGTCAAATCATCTTTCAAGTATTATAAGAATAAATATTTTTCCCAAATGGTATATGCAGTAATCACTAATACGAAGCTCTGTTCCAATCTGTGCAAATAGATTCTCAAATATGTACTACCACATCCTGCGGCAATTCTATATTTAGCATACTAAATGTTATAGGAAGCCAAGGTCATTAAGAATAGTCATTTAAATAACATCAATCCTTGGTTTAAAAGTCATCACAGATATTTGGAATTTAACTTGTCCCCAGTCAGCTTTCAAGTCCTGGTATATTAAATTCTGATCAGATTTGTAGGAAAGAAGTGCAGTGAGCGTACATACAGCAACAAGAATATCTGAAAATACTAGTGAAGCAGAGCAAGTCTTCTGCTCTTCATTGGCACAAAGAAGCTGCTGGAAAGTTTACAGATGCACAAATGTGAGAAACCATGATCTGTAGAAAATTAAGTTAGACAGCTGGCATTGACCAAATGCTTGATCCCAGTGACTACAGTGCCAGGTCACTGAGATAAATGAGAATTACTCGCACTGGTCTTTTCCTCATTAAATAAATTCTTAATGAATAAATATCTTTTGCCATCAGCTGTCACTACAATGAGCAGAAAGCTTTGAAATAAGTTGTGATATAGAGACTCTAATCATTTTCAGAGCCATACAGACATGGGCATGAGCACAGCTTATACGTTTTTTAAAAGATGTGTAACATCAGTCTTAATGATTTCTGACATCATAGCCATTATATCACGAGATCCCTTGTCAGAAAAAGAATACTAACAACGAAACAAACAAAAAACCAGTCACACTTCTTTTTTTCTGAATCCAGTTCAACTGTCCTTCATTAAAAGCAGTTGAAAGACTGGCTAAAAGTGAGTAGGCAACATCTTCAAATGGAGAAATCAACATTTGTTTGAGCATCATGTTTCAAGAAAGCTGTGACCCAGCTGGAGGAAATCCAGAGAGGAATAACAAGTAAGACCAACAGCCTAAAAATCATGATTATGAGGAGAGACAGGAAGAATTGTTACTGTTAGTCTGAAGAACACACAGAAGGAGAATGCAACAATAGTCTTCAAATATGCAAAATATTACTGAAAACAAGAAAAAGAACAATGGAACAATCTGTTCTTCACATCTCAGTTTAGACTAAGACTAGAAATAATGGGATTAAATTGCAGCTAAATTGATTTAGTTTAGACACCACAAAAAATTATTAAATATTACCCCCCAAAAAAAAATCTCTGGAAGTGATTGCCTAGGAAGGCTCTGAATTACACACAGTTAGAGATTTTTACATACAGGTTTGGCAAACAAATAAGGAATCTGCATAGAGCCGGAAGAGGCAGAAGTGAACTCTGCCAGGGGACAATTTACTTCAGAGAGTAATCTGTCCCTGTAGCAGAAGTCTTTTGGGTTATCTGTGAAACGAAGAGTCTCTCTCTTTCTCTCCCTCTCTTAGCATCAGTTTCTCACTTTAAGTATACAGTGATTTTAACAAATTTCTGCCTCTGGGAACAAATTAATACCAATGAGATGCAACTGTTCATTACCACTTAAATGCAAATGGTGCTTATCAAAATTTCCTCAAACACATTTCTGTAAAGGTCTACGATGGATATTGAGTGAAAAGATAGAACCAAGCAGAGCATCTGATTGAGGACGGAACCACCAGTTTCATCAATCCGCTTATAATAATTGCCCTGGTAATTCCTGTCCCCAGTGGACCCAATGCTACATAGCCCTCTTTTACTTTGGTTTTGTGCTGCTAATGTGCCGTGGTTTGCCTTACAGTTACCCTGTAGAGATGAGAACTAAAATACAGTGAGGGTCACTTTCCCATTATCAACTCTTCCATTTCACTTCTAAGGTGTGTTTCTAGATAACTAATGCCAATGTGTTATACTGGCAGGCTGCAATAGTAATGATTTTTTTTAGTTTGTGTTCTTTTAGCAGGATACTCACTCATGGGCCAAGATCCTATTATGCCAGACACTGTACAAACCACAGTACAGAAATTATTTATAATCACAATTACTTTTTTGTTCTTTTTAACATGATTTGCTGAACACCCTTGTTTTGATAAGGAATAAAAATCCATCACAGCTAGAATGAAGCATAGAGAAATTTGCTGGTATTTTGAAGCTCATTTTCATTACTATTTCATTCTATTGAGATACGTAGAGAGACAGAATTGTATCCTACATTTTGCTGGAAATATTTTCCCGGATTCAGTGTCCTAAACAAACTGTCTGAAATATCTAGAACAGACTAGGTCTCCACAGACTTTGTCTGTGGAGATAACCACATATCTCTCTGACTTGGAAATTTCAGGATGACTGTCTTGTATTTAAGCAAAAAAATCTGAAGATGCTCTAAATTGTCTACTGTCCTCTTTCTGTCATAGAATCATAGAGTAGAATCATAGAATGTATTGGATTGGAAGGGACCTTTAAAGATCATCCAGTCCAACACCCCTGCAGTGAGCAGGGACAATGTTACCAGATCAGGTTGCTCAGAGCCCCATCAAACCTGACCTTGAATATCTCCAGGGATAGAGCCTCCACCACCTCTCTGGACAACCTGTTCCAATGATCTACCACCCTTATATTGAAGAACTGTTCCCTAATATCCAACCTAAATCTACCCTTTTCCAGTTTAAAACCTTTACTCCACGTCCTATTGCTACATGACCTTGCAAACAATTCTTCCCCAGATTTCTTATAGGCACCTTTCAGGTATTGGAAGGTTGCTATAAAGTCCCCCCACAGCCTTCTCTTCTCCAGGCTGAACAACTCCAGCTCTCTCAGCCTGTCTTCATAGGAGAGGTACTCCAGCCTTTGATCATCTTTGTGCCCCTCCTCTGGACCCGCTCCAGCACTTCAATGTCCTTCCCATGCTGGGGACTCCAAAGTTGGATGCAGTACTCCAGATGAGGTCTCACCTCCCTCAATCTGCTGGCCACACTTCTTTTGATGCAAACTGGGATGCAGTTGCCTGCAGATGTGTTTTGGTGGCATCCTCTGTTGCTTTTAACCACATCCCCACCCAGTCTTCGCCCAGGGAACTTTCTTGAATCTAAAAGTACATTTTTACAAGAGTGAAATTAACAGAATTACACAAGTTGAACAAAAACCAAATGATGTCTGTATGAAATCAATTCTAGTTTTTTTTACCTCCAAGGACTGTTTTTACCATTCACAGCTCTAATATAAAGGTCTTTGTGGGTTGCTCACCAGACCCACACATGAGGTGACCTGGATAGCCCTAGCTGATAGGGCAGGACTGTAATTGTGCATGAGGTGTGTGTTCCATGAGCACATGAATGACAGGAGGGAGTCTGATCCAAACCAACCACTTTAAAGAGGAAGACAACCACCAGGCAGGTTAAACAGTACCCAGGGAATTAACCAAGAGAAGAGAAATTCTGGTGAATAGAATAAATAACATAGAAATATGGAGAGAGTCAGTCTGAAAAGAGGCATAAAGGCAGTATGAAGAGTTGTCAGGTGGGCAAGACCTTGGAGGGGGACCCGCACAGGCGTCATCTGGCCACTCCTGAAGAAGGGGTGCTTGTGGCCCAAAGGCCAGGGGCAGAGGGGGGCTACCTGGCAGCTGGGGAGTTTGGGGAATGATATGTGCTCCTGGGGATTAGTTATGGGGGCTGGAAAATGCATAGCTGTTTATTAATGTTCTCTAAATGTCTGGTATCTTGATTTATCTGTTATATTACCAATATTGATCCTGAATGTATAGTGCACTCTGGGTTAATTACATGTCATAAATAAATTAATAAAGTGCTTCAATTCTGATTCTGCCTGAAACTATGTGAACTGAGTAGCTTTTTCCTGGTGACTGCCTTTCACAGGGAAGCATGCTTAGCAAACAATTACAATTAACAGTGAATTACAAATAATAAAGGCTAACACTGTTGATACTTAGCAGGAATTGTGAGAACCTTAAAATGTTTCAGATTTTATACTGGAGTAACTATAAACCTCACAAAGTAGACTGAAAGATTTGGGATTAGTGAAGGATTTTGATTCCATATTTTTCTCATATATATTCACGAGACTGTTAGTCTTAATAATTTTTAATTAATATATATCATTAATCCACAACATTGATATCAAGACATAGTATTGAAAGGAATAGAACTGTACTTTTGTCTTATCCAGAGTACACTGACGAATTTTCTCTTATATTTCACATTTTTTCATTTCCAGAGTAAGCACATTTAAAAGAAAAAAATCCTCAATATTTGTTGAAACAAAAATGGAAAAATGCTGTATATGCAACACTCTTTACCTCAATTTTTCCTAACACAGCTGGTGGCGTTGGTTAAGGAGTGCTGTAGATCATGTGAACTGAACCTTTAGGAAAACCATAATGAAATAATATTCTAGAGACCTGCTGTACACTAATGCATTCTTTGTTCAACTGGGGATCATAATGTATCTAAATAATTAGGCTATGCAGCATTGCTGTAAAAAAGATTAAAACAAAACAAAGCAACTCCCCGACCCCTGCCTAGCTAAGCAGGGTCTCCAGTATTGCCAGTGACATGTCTTCCACACTCATGAATCAGGACTCTGAATTGTAAGAGTGGCTTAAAGATCATGCCCTTCAATGGCACAATAAGGTCTGAGGTTTTTTTATTTGCCTCCTAGATTTCAAGCAAATAACCTTAACATCTATATACCTAACATTATCATTTAATTACTTAATGTTAAGTTGAAAACTTCAGCTCTGGAACATTCTTTCAGGCTTTTCCATCCAAAATACAACTTAAAAATAAAATTAACATGAAAACTGAAACTGAAGTTCTTGGAACAATTTTGGAACTGGACTAAAAAAGGCCAACTTATTTCTGTGGCAAAGTATGTGAGTTAAGCATTTTATGTTCCGGAAACACAAAAATACACCTCAGAAGAAAAAGAAAACTGCCTGACTGTGTTTTTTCTGATCCTAGACCCAGGATAATATAGCCTACCAGCATATCACCAGGATTTACTAATTTAAAATTATGTTAATTAGACTACTTAATTTTTGATCAACATGAACTCAATGATCTTTTTAACAGTGATCACCATAAAAAATATGTTTATGTGTACATCTATGTGGAATGTGTATCACAGAGTAGATGACCAATACATCACATATGTTTGACAAGACATGTGCATGTAGAGGGTAGGTAACACTTACATACATACTCTCATGCAACTGGATATAAATCACAACCTGTTAAGGAGAAGAGGGTTACTAAACTATAATCCAATCTGACATCCTATGCCATACGTACCAAGTTTAGGACTTCTTGGATCTGATATGTTGACCATTATACAGAACACAATCTGACTTAATAATCCAACTCCTACATTACTAAAGAGAGCATATAGAAATGGACTTTCTAGTTGAGATTGTGGTAAAACATTTCTACTGCATTATTAAAGGTTCAGCTATTATTAGTAGTACTGCAAGCTAATAATGTTTCTCTAAAATGGACTTTCTTACACTGCATTGCTATTACAATACTTCCATGCTTCCATTATTTTATTTTCAAAGTTTCTCATTATCATAAAAAGACAAATTTATAGCACTTGTTCAAAATTTATCAATAAGTCCTAGGAAAATGTCTTCATTTTGCTGCTGTTATTTATAAATTGTGCACTTTAGTGCATTCTGAGAGACCCTACATTCAGCCATTGTACAAATACAGAGAAGAATGACAAACCCTGCTTTATGACAGTTTGTTATATATGTGTGTGATGTATAGAATGTCAGTATTCTTCACATTTCTGCAGTTACAAGAAGACTGCTGGGACTTCACCTCATGTAGTACTATTATACTCAAGACAGACTACAACCAAATATTGCCTATAAGTAAAGGCAATATTGTGTTCTAAAGCAAATGACATAATCAGGAGAAAGGACAAAGGTTTAGAAATATTCACGCGGTTCTTCAGAAAACATGTTTTCAGCTTGTGGTAAGAGAGATAGATTGAAAAATACGTCCAATACATGTGGAATCCAAATCTTCATCCAAAGGCCAGCTCCAGAATCTTTTGCAATATCTAGAAAATTAGTCCATAAAGCTCTGGAAAAGGTCATGTTGTTACCGCAGTGGTGTATTAAACCCTCTTAGTTCTTTCAATTATCCCTTAATCGTTCAATTAGCAAATAGTTTATTTCCCCTAAATTTATCTTAAGGGATAGATATCAAAATATTTTGACTACTGAGTGACTCTGAGATATTTAAAAGGAACATACTAATCTTACTGGTTAAGATTACATAGAAATAATAAACTTATACCCATCCCAGAATCCTTTGACAGTGAGTTCTATGAATAATAACGTGTTATTCAAATCAGTGTTTCTTTTTGTTTGTTCTAGACACATGAAATGAGAGCTATCATGAAGATCCAGCTACAACTGGACAGAGGGTATTGAAACAGATTTAGAGCAAGGTTTTAATGGCTATTGTAGTAAACATAATAAAACTCCCCAACAATTAATTTAACATCACAAGGTAGAAGAAATAATTTATAATGGTAAATAAAAAAATACTGGTTTATTATTAACTTTTTTTTTTTGCTGTAACTGATCTTCTCTTTTCTCAATATAGGTTTTTGGCCTATTTTTTCCTCCAAAATATAGCATTCTACATTATTTCTTTCTCTGAATGCCTTACTTCCTTAGCAGGTTTTCCTATTCCATGAAATACTTTGGACTACTCTGACCAAACTTTACATTAAAGGTGACCTTATCAACATATCTGTGCTTTCACTTATTTAGTTATAATCAAAACCTGTTCTGACACGTGAAAGATGTTCTCATTATGCAAAAAATATCTGGACTGGCATAATAATTTGAAAGACATCCAACAGCTTTACCTCATTGCCAACACTGAAATATCTCCTCTCACTAACTTGATGTTTGCTTCTGTATATTCTGAGCTTAAATGCAAGAACCCACAATGGACTTTATTATTTCTAGTTTTATCTAACAGTTCCCACATCACACTGCTGATAAATCTGTAGCAGTCAACTTATAGTTCTAGTATATGATTTTTTCTTCTAAAAAAGAATAAGCAATACTACAAAAATAGAGATGCAGAGACTTCTAGTATTTTGAAATCATAGAATCACAGAATCACAGAATATTAGGAGCTGGAACGGACCTCAAAAGCTCATCCAGTCCAACCCCCCTGCCAGAGCAGGATCACCTAGACCAGGTCACACAGGAATGCATCCAGGCGGGTTTTGAATGTCTCCAGAGAAGGAGACTCCACAACCTCTCTGGGCAGCCTGTTCCAGTGCTCTGTAACCCTTACAGTAAAAAAGTTTTTCCTCATATTCAGATTGAACGTCCTATGCTCCAGCTTGCACCCATTGCCCCTTGTCCTGTCATTGGCTATCACTGAGAAAAGCCTGGCTCCTTCCTCCTTCCTCCTTAACACTCACCTTGACACCCGCACTTAACAAATTTATAAACATTAATGAGGTCACCCCTCAGTCTCCTCTTTAAGCTAAAGAGACCCAGCTCCCTCAGCCGCTCCTCATAAGGGAGATGCTCCACTCCCTCAATCATCTTTGTGGCTCTGCGCTGGACTCTTTCAAGCAATTCCCTGTCCTTCTTGAACTGAGGGGCCCAGAACTGAACACAATATTCCAGATGTGGTCTGACCAGGGCAGAGTAGAGGGGAAGGAGAAACTCTCGTGACCTAATACCCACACCCCTTCTGATACACCACAGGATGCCATTGGCCTTCTTGGCCACAAGGGCACATTGCTGGCTCATGGTCATCCTGCTGGCCACCAACACCCCCAGGTCCTTTTTTGCATGGCAGCTTTCCAGCCTCTTGTCTTCAAGCCTGTAGAGCTGCATGGGGCTATTGCGACCAAAGTGCAGGACCTGGCACCTGGCCTTGTTGAAGCTCATACAGTTGCCCTCAGCCCACTGATTCAGCCTATCCAAGTCCCTCTGCAGAGCCTTCCTGCCCTCAGGCACATCAACACTCCCTCCCAACTTAGTGTCATCTGCAAACTTGCTGAGGGAGCACAGAATCCCCTCATCCAGATAACTGATAAAGATGTTAAACAGGACTGGCCCTAAAACTGAGCCCTGGGGAACGCAGCTTGTGACTGATCGCCAACTGGTTTTAGCTCCATTCACCACAACTCCCTGTGCTCGGCCGTACAGCCAGTTTTTGACCCAGCAAAGCATATGCCCGTCCAAGCTATGTCCAGCCAGCTTCTCCAGGAGGATGCTGTGGGAGACGGTGTCAAAGGCCTTACTAAAGTCCAAGTAGACAATGTCCACAGCCTTCCCCTCGTCGACCAAGCAGGTCACATTGTCATAAAATATAGAGGATTTTTTAAATTCAGACTTTTCGATTCACATCTCAAGTTATATTTCAGACCCTGAGGTTCCACAGCCATTTTCTGGGAAGGTCAACTGAAATTTTCTGAGCAAGATTTTACTTAGTTTCAAATGAGAAACTCTTTAGTTCAGTATTTTCAATGTAAAGATGTCCAGACTTTTTCAAGGTCATGATTATAATACATTATCTTCATGTTTCTAAATAAGCATTCTTTTCCGGAAGGAATGTCAATTGACCCTTGTGATATCTTTAGTTGTGCTTCAGTTCTCCAAACAGTACACAAATAATTGTGAATCAAATATTCTAAGGCATTTGGACATCTAATTCATAGTGTGTATCAAAGTCTAAATGTATTTTACCAGTAGTTCAGTGATGTTACATTTTGTGCAAATAGTTTTTGTGCTGTCTGATTACAAGAAAAAGCTTTTGCAGGGGGTTCTATCTTGGTTTGGGAACAAACATTTCAAATTTACACTAAGAATGTATTTCTTGTTTCACATTATCTGAGAAATAATGTTTAACATTTTAACGTGTAATTCAACACATAGAAAAGGGAAAAAAGTCTCACTGAATTCACAGTGACAATAAATGTCAGCAAGACTTTTTATACTCAGAAGTGATCCCCTGGAGACTTTAGGAGGCTGTCCTACAAGCCTAGGTAATAACAAAAAAGACCAGCAATAATTCACCTCTCTGGGTGGTTTGTCTGATGTTGAAGAACATGAAGAGCTTGTTAAGACAGATAGCATTAGCAGAAACAGGTATGTCTCTTTTGTCACTTCCCATTTGTTATTATGTTTCAGCCCTCTTGAATGAGCTTTTTTGTATGCCAGTTTCCTTTTTCAGTGAGCTGGGAAGATGAAACCTCACAGAAATTAAGATTAGAAAGAGCAAAGACTGTCTTCTGAAATTTCAGAAAATCTTGGGTTTTTATAATCTGTGGAGGGATACTAAAACTAATGGACTTCCTTTTGAGCCAGAATAATTAATTCAGAAGTTGCCATTAGGCACAATATTTCTGTTAGTAAAAGGGAGAAAGAAATAATCAGCAGTATATTGCTTCTCACAGTTCATCAAAAGATTTAACACCTCACTTCACTGTATTATATATACAGCTGTTCAACAGTATAGCAGAAATGCAGAATCTGTATTACTAAAAACTCTGAACGTAAAGATGCACATCTTTCCTGCAGCTTAGTTTTGAAATTATTGTTTCTGTTGCATATTTGTTATCTATATTCTACCCCTGAAACTAGTCAAGAACCTATTAATTTATTGATAAACACAATTATAGATGATCTTTTACTCCCTGGTGCTTAATATATTTTTTATCCAGAGATGGGATGTAACTTCAAGTAGATTTCCAATTGATTTCACAATGATCCTGCAAGATCCTGTACAAATGTTTTTGCATGTTCTCTGCAGCATAAACATAACATTGACACACACACACAAAAAAGAATTCACACCCCAATGAGGTAATGCTTTTAATGTAAATTATTTTTTTAAGTTCAAAAGAATGAGTAAGAAATAGGACTCCCTCTAATATAAATTCATCTTATTTCTAGAATACTATCAAACATTCTCCTGTTTGGTTTTTTTCCCTTCTGTTTTCTGTTTAAAAAGCTCTTTCAGATGCACACACCTACAACTGCAATTTATGCCCAAAAAAGTGTAAAGATTCTTCAACTTGGCTATGATATTGAAAGTGTATTTTATCCAGCACTAGAAGTTATTGTGGAGAATAGCTGTGTCTATCGGACACATGGCTCCTTGCAGTAAGTCCTTAGGGAATCATTTACCAGAAGCTTACAACAAGATTTTTTTTTATGGTAATAGGGCAGATTTTATTAAAATAACCAAACAACAACGAACCAAACAAGCAAAACGCCCTTAAAACATACTCTTGAGCCCTATTGGAAAGAAATGTGTGATCTGTTGCCTATATCACAACAGCTAGAAGCAGAGAGACTAGGATAATATGGAGATTAGACCTCATTACTAAGACATTTGTCATGACAAAAGCTGCTTTAGAATTTACAGTTATAGGGTACATGGTTGAATATGCAATAGAACTGAAGAAATGAAACTAACTCTGTAACTTCAGGAATGTGAGTGATATCCAGAGTTCATTTGATATTTGACTTAAGAATCTAAAGCTGTACAATGCTATTTAAGAGTAGGAATTTTTTGTACTTATGGCCTTAGTCTTAGATTTAACTGTGTCAGTGAAAATTGCTGATGGCTGGCCAGAAAACAACATTTAAATACTATAAAAATTTTAAAAGTGAATTTTAGTATTTTATTTCAATATGCTATGTAAAGATTTTGAATTAAATAATGATAGAAATAAAAGCAAGAATTAAGATGTTTCAGGTTGCTGAGCAACTTACTGGCTGGGGCATTTACAAATAATGGGAGTAAACCATCAGTTTATCTGAACTTTTCTAGGTAGTACGTTGGATATTTTCTGTCAAAACTGAAATATTTCCACAAGCCACTCCAGTTTCACAGATTAAAAAAACAAAAAAAGAGGAATTTTTAGAGAAGAATAGAAATAGGTTTTATCTTTTTGTTAGCAGCTACAGTTGCATCAAAAGACTGAAACATATGAACCACAGTCAAAAGTGTTGTGCACTAAATTATTTTAAAACATCTATGTGTTGAATTAAGGAACCTAACTGTACAAGCTGTCATATAAATGTACTTACTAATCTGCCACATGTTTGTCATTTGAAACAGTAAGTTTCACCGAAAGTGCTAAAGACTGCCCAATGTAATTATAGGTATATACAACATAAGGCAAGAGGCAACTCCTGGCAAGGCACGCATTTGGATTTCCCAGGACTTTCCAGGGCCAAATATATCTTGTTATGACTAATGTTTTATTTGAATAGCCAGAAATATTTTGTAAATCATCTATGATGTCTTTTCATACCTTTGTTATGCTGTTATCAATAGCTACTATCCTAGAACACATAATCAGTAAAAGCAACTTATAATTAATTTTTAAGGAATTCTAGGAATTTGTGGTGTGAATTGGAACCACAGACCTAACCACAAGACCCATGTATCTATCATTCTAAAGCTTGACTGAATGACTTGCTCAAAAGCTAAGAAAAAGTTTATGGTCTATGAACTCAGAAAAATAAATGGGACAGCTTCTTTTTGACATCTAGAAACATTCCGTACACCAGCCCTCTCAGCCTCCATTTGCAGGGGGTTTTTTGGATGAAATCACTGTTCTTAATACATTCTTTTAAAATAAAGCATTAAATGGCCTGTATGAAAGGAAAAGTCTTTTAAAAATACATCAGTAGACAGCATATGCTACATTATTTAAACCATAAATCTGGCCAATAATTCATTTATTTGGTTACAAAAAATGATGAAAAAAAAACAATGCAGACTAAAAAAAAACAACCTGGAAAAAAAAAACCCAAACCCAGCCCTTTTCACTGACGATAAGACTTTTCTTGATAAGAGTTTTTCAGCTCCAATTTTTATGACACAATCTGCTTTCCCTCCACTATCAGATTTGGGTCATACAGTTGCACATGGGTCCTTGTCTTCTCCAGAAACCTAACCACTAGGCTATGCTGTTGCTCTGCAAATATTGTTAGATATTCATTGAATGCAGAGTGAGATTGACAACAACCCAGTAACTAAGGCACTCAGCTATGATTCAGATGATTCAGGACCAATGTGCTGTTCCAATGAGCATTTAGTATGTTATCATATCACGTTGAGTATTTTCACCAGAATAAACTATTACTATGAGAAAATACTAGTCTGATCATCAGACCAAATAGCTTTGATACGGAGACCAACATGTCCATTTGATGGATGCTCACTGAGACTAAAACATACAGTCTAAAAATGATCTTAATATCATTCAGCTGGGATCAAGTCCTGTCTGAGATACATTTTTGAAAAAATAATCAATTTTCTCTTCATAATGTGTAAGAATTTTTAAATATGGATATTAGCATAATTCATAGCTAAATTTTAAAGATGTTGAACATTCTGTATCAATTCAACAAACCCCTTAATAAATGCACAGTTTTAAAATATATCTCCCATATATTTCCAGGAAAAATATTACTGACTTTTCTGACTCTCACTTAGAAAATAAATTATATATAAGTAACACATTGGAAGGATTATGTCACTGGTTTTCAAATCACTGCAAGAAAAAGTTTTTAGTCAGTATACCTACTTATATAGTTCCTTGAAAGTCTAATTGCTTCCATCTCAGCCTTAGATGGCAAAGTTTTGATGAAAAGATAAAATTTTCTTTTCAATTATTTGCTGGGGTTTTTTTCATATTTTTAGCAAGGTTTGGGATTACTTTTTTCCCAGAAGTCTTCCATGTATGGTAAATCCAATTCTTCTAGACAGTTGTAGTCTGAATACGTGACTATTATTGTGATTTTAATATGACACTTCCAGCATTTTTTCATTTTGTTGGTCTGGGGCAAGTGACCTACTTATTTGCAGGAAGGAACCCACAAACCCTGCTATAATAACAGTAAGAGTTCTAATACATTAACTATATAATCTAAAAGACGTATTACCCAGTTTAGACTACTATATCGGTTAAGCAAAACAGACTTTCAACACTTCAGTATATTTGCTTAAATATGATGCTGAATAAGGCATTGTATTACTTGCTGTAGATGTTTTTCTTGGAGATGTATGCCAGTTTTTGTGAGAGGTATGGCCACCAGAAGGTTTCTTTGATAGGCAGTCACAATGCTGGTAAGACCAACAGGTTTTTGAGTCACTTTTCTGTTAAATGAGTTAAAAGAAAAATGAAAACAAAAGAAAACAGAACAAAACTCAAACAAGCAAAACAAAAAACCCAACTAAAACCAAAACCCAGATCTTTAAGGAGTAACTGAAGAAATACACTGCATATGTAAGCAAGGTTACTCAGAGGCCCATCAAGTTCCAGGGATGCCGCCTCCACTACCTCACTGGGCAACCTGTTCCAGTGTTTCACCACCCTCATAGTGGGTGTTTTCACCACCCTCAGCTACCAGACTTCCCTGAAGTAAACACAGAGTGGTACCAGCAGGGCCTGTCCTACCCACATGCAGGTGCCATGCCCACTCTTACTGTGTGACCTCGCAGAGCTGACTGTCAAAACACAAACTGGGGCGGAAGTGGGAGAAAAGCCATAACATCACATTGCATGTGTAGGAGGGTTGTTAGTGCTACTATAGGGTTGAGAGACAGTTACCAACTGGGCGGGACTGACAAATGGTGTGTGGGACTGGGCGAGTCTGCATTCTTTCATGTCTGTGATAATAGGGATATTGGAGGAAGGACTGCCACAGGAGAAGAAATTAGTAATTCTGCTTTTGGAACAGGTTTTTTAGTAAGTATGCAGTGAATCGAGTTTGGGCCTGCATAGTTTGCATCAAGAAAACAAAACAAAATATTGAACACTTTTCATTAGGTGAGCGATATCCACATACCCATCTGTGCCTTGAATGAAGAAGTTTCCTATGCAAAAATAGCATGTGATCATGTAATTAAAAACTGTACTGAAAGCATGACAAGAAGCTAAGATTTGTACACACTATAAACACACTCTCATACAGATGCACTTATATACAATTGTGCATTAGTCTTTGCATATCTGTTATGATCTTTTCCCATTCATAAAATTAATCCAGAATTTGAAAGTCAGGGTGATATTTATCTGACCTGATAGATTTATCTGAATCTATCACATAGAAATCTAAATGTAAGCTAACTGCTTGGACAACTCATAATTAGTTGAGAGAGAGAGACATTTTATGCTAAACACAATCTGATCTAGATATGTATTATAGGGAAAGCACCCTAAAATTGCTTAATTTCATAGCTTTGACTATAAACCAGTTTGAATTACTTCTATAAATATAAGCAATGTGGATTTCTAAGATTAGATAACATGAATCTCATTCTAAATGTTTCTTTCATGCTACAAGTTTTTACTAATAAAAACATTGTATTGAGTTTCTTTGAGGCATTTTGTTTTTTACTAGTGGGGGAGAGATATGGAGATAGCCCTGTAAGAAGCTGCTAGAAGCTCCCCTGGCTCCAATGTTGGACCCACCTCTGACCTGGACCAAGCTAATCAGTGCTTCTGTGAATTGATGTATTCAGAGGAGTGCAGCACATAGTCCACCATCTCTTGCCCTGGCCCCTACCAGCACAATCCTGGGTGCAGGCAGTGTGGCCCTGGCCCCAGCCCTGGCCCAGCTGGACCAACGCTGACTTAAGCTCAAGCCCCACTGCAGCTCCAGCCTGAGAGAGAGAGCCAGGAACTCTTCAGAACCACTAGAAGGGACCTGCAGCAGAGAAAGGAGAGGAACATGTGGAGAAAAACTGTGCAGACACCAAGGTCAGGGAAGGAAGAAAGAAGAGGGAAGAAGAGGAAGTGTGTGGAACCTGCAACCTGTGGCAAGAGTGCAGGTTAACCCACCTGCAAGCCTGTGGAGGTTCAACGGTGGAGAAGAGATCCACATGAGAAGGTGGCTGCACCTAAAGAGGCTGTGACACCATGGGAAGGGTGTGCTGAAGCAGTCTGTGGGAAGGACTGCACCATGTGGAAGGGAAGCCCACACCAGAGCAGTTCATGAGGAGGGAGCAGACCCACTCTTGAACTCTAGTGGATGACTTTTCCCCTGTGGGAAGGGCACCATGTGGAAGCAGAGGGAGGCTGGGAGGAGTCCTCCCTACCCCTGAACAGGAATGAACAGCAGAGACCGCATGAGTTGAACTGACAGAAACACCCACTTCCATCTGCCTGTGCTGCTAGGTGAGGGAGACATAAAAAACCAAGAACAAAGCTGAGCCCAGGAAGAAAGGAGGGATGGGGGGAGGTGTTGACTTTATGATCTAGTTGTATCTCTCACTGTTCCATTCTGATGCTACTGGCAACAAGTTAAATTGTTTTGTTTTTCTCCCCAGGATGAGTCTGTCTTTTGACTGTGACCATAAGTGGTAAACAAAAAACCTCCCAGTCCTTTTTGTGTTGGCCCGTAAAATGGCATTGTGGTGCTTAGTTGCCCACTGGACTTTAACTACGACAAACATACATTGTAAAATAGATTGCAAATAATATACAGTATAACAATTCTGTCGTGGTTAAGTATCTAAAGCATTTACCTACTCTACTGAAAAATACTTGGAGTAAATAAAATGAAAATGTGTAATTACATCCTGAAATGTATACTATTCTTTCATAAACCATAATAATGAAAAAATCAAACCTATAGTAAAGTGAAAGTAACAATCAAAATAATTAGTCATTTGTTAATAGTATGTTGAAAAACAACACACAGAGAAAAAGCACATTTCCAACATGCAATTATCTAGTTAGTCAGAACAATTCACTATGTTTCCCTGAAATCAATATTACAAGTGCTCAATATTTTCTTCTGTAATCCGAAATTAGACATCAGTCAGATTTAAGTACCAAGCAGAAATGATTTGTAGCTCTAAAAATTATGCCTGCTCAAAATCTGATTGCAAAATTGATTGTAAGCATGGACTTTGACATTTTAGTAATTATATTATGCTACTGCATGTGGCATGCAGTGTTACATAGGCAAACAATATGTGAAGTGACAACACGAGCAAGTTATGTCTGATGTCTTCTAATGCAACTATAATTTTCAATTCCAGACATGATGATGGGTGGAAAAATCCAAGGAGTCTCCATTTTATTTTAAATTGTTTATGAAGACATAATGCTTTTAATATGCTTTGGCTGCTTTTAATATGCTTACCATTATTCAGAAATGTATGCAGTATGCATAAAGAGACATAATAGGCTTTACTCTGTATATTATTGAATTAATTCAATCGAAAAAACTTTTCTTTCTCTTTTCTCTCATTTACTTTGAAGAAGAAATATATTAATAAAAAAATGAAGCATGTATAGCACTTGACAATGACAGTAGTGTTTGAAGAGGAGTGCGGCTCTACTGGAAAGTTAACCACCATCATGTGCTCTGTGTGAACACTTTAGAGTTTGACATGAAAAACAATGCTTTTAGTACTTTGTTATGTTTGTCTTAACTATGTAGCAGAGTACCTGAACTATTGTGGCAGAGAAATGAACTTCTAACACTGAATGCACCATGTCATATTTAAACTTAAGCAGGCATATATACATTGTTTATGAAATATTTAAACATGACTGTTTAATAATAAAATCAGTCAGGTGATGTCCTCTGAAACGCAGAAGTACAAATTATTCTCTCAGTTGCTATGCAGGCAAGCCAATAAGATTTAAAGGGATTTATACATATGGTGAAAGAAAGTGAACTCATGGAATTTTTTAGTTCCTATATATGTATTCTGCATATCTTAAAGTTTTACACATTTTCCTTTAAAGCTCCTAGTGTATGTTAGTTAGTTATTTGCATGCCATTTGACAGTGACATTAAATATAAAATTGCCGCCCTACATACTTAGTGAACAAATGTATACTATAGTTATGACATACAGGACTTGTGTCCATTTTGAAATGACATAACTTCACAGAGATGTTGGTCACCGAAAGGATGACATTAAAGCACTAGATGCATCCTGTAGTGGAAAAATGGTCACTCATGTCAGATGGTTGTGTGAGGTCCATTGGTCTTGGCTATGAAGTGGACTTTATAGGCACATACACTGGTGCTATCTTCCATAGGATTCCTATAGAACTATCATGGCTACCTTTCACAAGCAACTTTGTGCTGATGACATCAATGTGACTGCCTGACTATATCTCTTTGTTTCTATTTCCTAAATATAGGGCCAATTTTACTTCTATCTAACGATCTCACACATATAACAACATGGTTGTGTCTGGCTGAAGATCTGTCTTCCTTCCAACCGTATTATAGTATACTTTCAGACAGGCTATCACTCAACATGCTATATAAAATTACTTGAATAATCTCAACAGTAACGCTCCGAAGTTTATCCATCTTAAATTTTCTGTTCTCTGGTTTCTGCATTATTCAGTTGAACTACATCAAGAAAACAAGTTTCAATCTGACAGTCTCATTTTTCTTCTGCTTCCCACTCCACACACACTTTTATACCTCTGACTTACTAATTGGTCCAATTTCTAGAGTTCTTTATTGCAGACTGGAGGGATTTTCCTCCACTATTCACACAGGTCCCTTTTATCCATTCCCTTTTCCATTTCTTCAACCAAATACCTCAACAGAGAAAATATAGATGAAAATCTGTTGGGAAAAAAAAGAAACCCAAACCCAATGTATTATTTTTCATGCAGTGGATCAGATTCATGGTGAAGCAATGTGATCTGGGGATGACTCCAAAAAGATAAAACAGAGAGAAAAAAAATAACCGTATTTTAAATTTTCTTACCAACTTACAAATGCATGTCCTTTTAAAAATAACTGCAATTACTTTTCATCACCCTTTCTCCAAACTTGCCTGTCTATGCATCTAAATTTTATTCATTTGTTTCTTGGAGCAATGGTAAGGAAAATCAACAGTATCAACAGCATCTAAGCCACACTCAGTAGCAAAAAGACCTATTGCTGTTCTGATGTACACAAGGAAGACATTTCACCGTCATTTTTTCTCCTGAGTATTGTTTTTGATTCATTGTCCCAGCTGGATAAGGTGGCACAATTTTTTGCCTAGTGAATTGATTACACAAGGATGTTTATTGTGAAATGTGTGACATTTTTAATAGCTATACCCACAGGTCCTCTAAGCTACCTTTTATGTAATTGCAGAAACTCAAAGTTAACGATAGTCTTTGTGGAAATATAGCAACTATCAGGATAATTTTCAGTAACCTTTGTACACAGAGATACTTATATACATTGATCAGCTTCATTTGCAAGGGTTTTAGAGTTCTTTTTTTGTAAAAGTGGGTCATAGAATATGAAGGTAAAAACCAAAATTTCTTCAGAAATTTTTTTAGAAAATGAAATTAATTGGATATTTTACATGAATTTTAGACAATAAAAGGAATTTACAAGTCTGAAAAGGCAGTTTCCATAACTTCTGTGTTATATGTTGTTAGCCAGTAAAGTCCATACAATCTTCTAGAGAGCAGTGAGCTCCATACAGAGAAAAGTACATCAAAGTGCATCACAGAATCGCAGAATATTAGGAGGTGGAAGGGACCTCGAAAGATCATCCAGTCCAACCTCCCTTCCAGAGCAGGATCACCTAGACCAGGTCACACAGGAATGCATCCAGGCGGGTTTTGAATGTCTCCAGAGAAGGAGACTCCACAACCTCTCTGGGCAGCCTGTTCCAGTGCTCTGTAACCATGTATGCAAAAAATGTCTTTGACATGAAGTTTGGTTGGTAGTCAATATAGCTGAATGTACTAGAAATAAGATTAAAACTGAACTGTTATGTGAACTACACTCATCAGTCCTCAAACCACTTATTACTTGCATTCAACATTCAAAAGTAAGTATTCTGATAAATCTGCTTTATTGTTAAATATGAATTTTATAATATGCATAAATAATATATAATTGCATAAATATGCAATCAAGGTATTTGATTTATTCACTATTTCTACTTATAATCTCCATCTAACTTAGTAATTTTAAACTGGAATTACAAGAAAAACCTACTGGAATAAGGTTGTCTCAGAACCCTAAATTTGTATCAGAGAAGAATGATATCCACAGAACTAGTGAGGAGGTTAAAAAGTGCAAGTGAAGTAGCTAAAAGAGGTAAAAAATTGTCAGGACTGACTAAAAAAAGCAATAATGTAAAAGTGAAAGGAAAAGCTAGAGTACTGATGACTGTTAAGTCTGTAAGAGACAATTTAGAGCTTCAGTTAGTAATTCAGCTGAAAACATGTATTTTTGCTTCCCATTATTTTTCATTGTAAACATTAAACTTTTCCATATAAAACCATATGTTAAATGTTGCTGGTTTTCTGTATTATTTAGTGTACTGGAATACAACATTATTTTTCTAGTGACATATATGGTTATAAAATAGATAAAACAGCCAGATAAATTCTGCTTCCAAGCAGTAGTTGAATAATTTGCTAAATATACTCAATAAATTGTGTTTTAAAAATTAATTATATTGTTAATGAGTGTAATAACAAGTTATAAACATACAGAGAAGGAGAATAATAAAAAAGCGTTTGCCAGTGGAAAAAAATGTGATTATTTTTTTTCTTCCACTGCTTCTCAATAGTGAACTGAAAAGTATAAAATGTAGTCCAGAGTCCTGTCTAGATTTTTGTTAAGAGACTTGTTCATTAGTCTCTCTCTTTCTGTCTTTTTTTTTTTTCCAACTTCTTTTTGTAACTGAGCTGCTGCAAAAGCACTCAAAGACAAGGACTTCTGCAGAGAAGCTAAACATAAGAGGGGCCTCACTGGGGACATTGTAACCATATGTTTCCAAGGGAAAACAATTCTTTCTGGCAGAGATTATGAGTGAGATGACATGCTCCTTATTCCCATCGCCCTGTGGCCTGGGAGGAAAACTGCAGAAAGATATGAAACTGGTATTGAGTAGAAGCAGAAAAAATAAGTACTCTGGGACATTTGAAATACTTTCCATAGTTTTTCAGGGCTTTCCTACCTTTGGTATCTTGCTGTTTGAGCCATTCTGTACCTCAGCAGTCCCACTATTCACTAACAGTAACAGCGGTCCATTTTATATTTTTTTCCCCATAGTGGTCCTGTCTATTCATCTTTCCACATCTCTTTCCATTTAGCTAATCCCTCCTCGACAAAAAATAATCAAAAACTACATGGCTATGTAGTCTTTGTTATCTTCATCTGCTAACATGTCATATAACTTTCACCATATTTACATCTTGTTTATTTAAGTTCCTCAGGAAAATAATAGTCTGCTCATTTTATTACTTACTTGCCAGGAGGACAATATCTCTGTTTTCAAGCACTACTGCTTAGGTGTATAATTCATAGTTCAATGGATGCAATGAGAAGACTTTTATCCATCCTTCTGAATTCAGATTGCTGTGCCATATGAGTTGTAACATATATATGAGACATCATTCAGTGTTTCTTAACATGTATACTAAATACAAATACACAGAAGTGTAACAAAACCTAGCAAGTAGTTTAATGAAAATCAAACAGTTATTCAAGGCAGATTTATTGAATCCAACTTTAAATGTTATTGACATCTACATCTGAGCTAATCGCTCTGGGCTACCTTTACAGTCAGGGGAGAAAAATTGATATGCCTTCTGGGATGTAATTCATCTCAAGCAAAAGCAGGCTACTCATACAGGTCATACCAATTGCACCTTAAATATACCTATTTCTCTACCTTGGCTACAAAAGGAGCCTAAAGCAACTAACAATTGCTCTGTAGGTAACTGTAGTCATATGAAATGCTTCCCACTCTTACCAGTTTCTGTGCTGACTACAACAGGCACATATGTTTTCTCAAAGTTATCAATAATCTTATAACTATTACATCACAATATTTCCTGAAATTCAAGTAACCTATAATTTCTTAGTCAGAGTTCATGAAAACATTCCAAAGATCAGTACTTTTACTATATTTAAGAGACTATTTTTTTTTCAGTCTTTTACACTAGTTTCTAAGCTCCATTATCAAGAAATTGCCCCCAGGTTAATTTGGTTCTTCTCCAGGGTGTATTAGAACCTGAACAGATTACTGGGTATCAGCTGTTTAAGAACACTCACCCATAGAAACATGAACTCTTCAGTATTAAACATTTGATCAATATGAGAGTTTCAGGGGAGAAAGTAGTGTTAAAAGTTTATTCATTCTGTGCACTCTTTAGAGATGATTAACTGTCTTTATTATATTAAAGCAAACCCAAAGCCATCTGCCAAAGGCGATTGTGTCCAAGCACTGAAACCATTTCATGTGAAAACTCATTTTCAGGCTCCTAATTATTTTTCATTATAGTGGCAGTGTGGAATAGATTGGAATTGGACAGTAATTGCCAGGTCTGAGCAGTGCGGACCATTGCAATGTATCAGTTTAGATGAAGTGTGACAAGGATACATCTAGCTACTATATAACTTCCATTAAGCAACTTCCCTGTCCCTGATCATGTAACACTTCATAGAATGTGGTCAGCACAAGGTCATAATAATGGCTTTCTGTCTGACTTCAAGTATTTTGTACACGCACAAGCTGTTAACCCCCTCTGTTAGCATGGCTCTAACAATGTCCAGTTATTACAGTTGTCAAGGATATTTACAGTATTTCTCCACAGGGAATAGGAGAACTTTAAAAGGTTGCAGAACTTACATATGTATATTTTAATGTTTCATGATGCTAAAATATCCTGGAATTGAGAAGCAAATTACCCAGAAGGTAGTAAAATGCTTTTCTACAGCACATCATGTGTTAGGTCCTGCAGCATAAATTGAAAAATAAATGATCTTACGTTCAAGTTCTAAATTTATAGGCATTTCTTGCAGTAGAAGTCCTTTATATCATATTTCAGACTTTAATTCACTTTTCCCTCATTGTTCTCTCTTTCTCTT
>NW_010207962.1:50224-82495 GCF_000695765.1 Mesitornis unicolor
CATTAGGACTTGATCTAACTATCTCTAAAATAAATAAAAATGCTCACACTGAATTTACAAGTCTTTTAGTCCTTTGCTTTAATGAAATTATCTGAGACATAACTTTTCAATCTTATACTCTCCTTGCTAATTTTGGCTTACATTATTTGATTTTTGTTTCAATTTATATTTAGAAGAGTGTATTCTCAGCTTTGTGTGTCTCTGTTTCTGAATACTCTTATTGTCTAAGGAAGAGCATCCAACATTCAAGCAACAGCAGTTAATGACCACTTCTGAAAATATCCTGACTTCAGTTTTTATCCTCACTACTGTGATTTGATGGAAGCATTTTTTGGCAGCAGCAGCACTAAGGAGAATCTTGGCTGTCCCTTCCACCTAAGATGCCAAATACTATAACTCTGACTCAGTGGCAGGTATTCAATCACATAAAGCTTCTCTTCAAAAGGTGAGTCCAAAGTTCATCTTATCTTTTCTTACATACCTAATCTGTACTTTCCGCACAATGAAAGCACGTCTCAATATTTTTGTAATGTGAGTAAATTGTACTGTATTCAGAAACATGTCATAACACTACCTTAGCTATTTCTCAGAGGCATTGTATACTGTGCAGATACACAGTTAGAAAGAGGGGGTGCTCACAATGTAAGACTTTGCCATTCAGCAACTGAAAAGCTGTATAAAATGCCACTTCAAGCACAGGATGATTAAAAAGAAAATTGATTTTATCTTCTGTAAACAGTGCTAATCTTACAAAATTCAAAGGATGACAATACATCAGTTTGTTTCCCAGTGTTATTCACAGAAGGGACATTTAAAAAAAAGAATAAAAAAGATGGATAAATACAACTGATGAAGTCATCTGTCAGCAATGAACTTGTAAATTGAAAATACTTTAAAATGTTCTGGAAGGGTAAAGAATTTATAAGGCGGCACTCTAAAGATGTTTTTTGTAGGGTGGGGCTTTTTGTTTTGTTTAGATTGATTTGCTTTTCTTTCTCAAAGGTACATCAACCAGTTAATTTAACCATAGTGGTGTTTTCTGACTCTCCTTCTGGAGAACCCCCCAAAAAAAAACAAAAAACAAAAACACCAAAAAAACAAACCAACCAAAAACTGAAAAGGCAATCTATATTTCAACTCACTGTGAAGGAAACATGCACTAAACATATATAAACTACCAAAATAAGTGACTAAAATAACATTCTATCAAATATATTAAAAAAAAAAAGCCAGATCATCCTTAGTAGAAACCATTTCCATAATATAGAAAGGAACAATGACGGTTCTTATTTTAACATATGCCAGTTTAAATGATATAATTATTTTACATATGCAATATCTCTGATATGCAGGAGTCATGTTAAATTAATATCAAGACTGCATTCAAATCCTGTCTTCTCAGTACCTTCACTTTTTACAAGTCTGCATATACATGTTTGTATATTTGAGACATAGTCCCTGGCTCCCTTAGTATGAGAAGTTCAGGGAATTGAAGTTGACTCCATTCCTACAAGCATGATGGAAGTTATATGGTTGGCCCTGGCTTGACTGACGCATAGTCATAAAGACATACCATGAGTATTGAGAGAGAATATGCTTCAGGCAAAGCCTTTGTTCTGGTAAAAATTCTAAACAGCAATGCAAAGCCTAGAATGTGACCCATACAAGTGGTTTAATAAATGAAAGTCTACAAAATTGCAGATGTGGGATCTAATTTTACTTTTCTGGGCATCCCATCACATTTCACCATTTTACAGTGAAAAAGATCTGTGGGAGGGAAGTGTCTACCGGTCCCTAGGTAAATCATGACTCTTTTTGAACTGTGTCAACCTCATCTTTACAGCTGGAGTTACAAGTTCAGTCATCTATATCTAGGTACCTGTGAAGAATTTCTGAATCCAAGACTATTGACAAGGCAGTAAAAGCTAAGACTGCAGTTTGTCTCTCGGAACTGGTCTGCCAGATCCTAGAATCCTTCAGTTTTCTCCTGGTATGCTTTGGCTACACTCACAGAAGAATGACAATTGATCTAAACAGTACATGGAATACACACGTGGGTGGTATATGGAAAGGACCATACTTGTGCTACAGAATGCATAATTTGCATATGTATGATCTGATAAAGCAATAAATGAGGTAAGAGCTTCATGTTTGGCAAATACAAATAGAAGACCAGAAGGCATGACTCTCATGATTGCTTTTCTCTTACCATATGTGATCTCACACACTGAGTTTCCCAATACACCATTTTCCTACTGAGCTTCAGACACAGAACATTTGAGTTGTTATTTACAAGAGATGCTTTGTGTTCAATAATCTCTTTAACTGCTCTAATAACTTCAATAATGCAATAAAAATTATATCTTAAATTTTCAAACAGTATGATGAGAAGCATGTCAATAGGCTGGAGGATGAAATTACAATTCAGAATGATAGGATGAAGAGAAAGCATGATTAAATTAATTAGGCACAAATGTAAGGTAAAAAATATCTGGGTGAAACTACAGAAAGAAAGATTCAGACTAGTAAGTGTTTATGAAGGTAAGGGTAGTGACAGGATAAAATGGATTCTCTCAGAAGGTTGTGGAGTCACCTTCAGTGGATTCTTTAGAAACATCCGTAAGGAATGACAAATATATAATTGATCTGCCTATAGAGGTCTTTCCAGACCTACTTCTTTTTTCTGTGATTCTTACTTTGCACTGTCATCTCTGTTCTGTGCTCATGGCAGGAGGGCAGGCACATTCAGAGTAATTTCTTAGGAATATTGAGCTCCTAAAACAACAGCCACAAGGTACATCCCTACCTCCTGCTTGTTGTTTATGCTCCATCTGAATAGAACACTTCTGGGTTTCTAAAAGCAGTTTAAAATAATTTGCAAGACAGCAAAGAGATCTTCAGTATCTTCGTTGTCCCATGACAACTTTGGAAAATTGTCTCAAGGACATTGTGGGTGAAGCAGCAAGCCAAGATTGTTTTCTTCCAGCACTGACAGGACAGGATCAAACTGTGTGAATGAACAGGCAACTGCCCAGCAAGGATATGTATGTTGGTGTATGGCAGCAAAGCCTAAATACAGTATCAGGTTTTTGTGGCCTCTCCACATCACTACTTACCATGTCTCAGCCTGTGCAGAATGAATGGTCTGAGCCAAACTTCACCCTTTTTATTTTATTTCTCATCTGTGTTGTCAGCAAGTGTCTCTGGACATGCAGCTCAGTGCATTCATTGAGGCATACATCACACAGGATCCTGTCACTGAAATACAATTTAGACAAGCCAGTCCACAGAACTGGCTAGGATGTGGGTAAGGACAGCAAAAACCTCTGAGTGTTCAAGGAAATGGTGGCCTGATGAAGAGTCACAGGCTGCATGAAACACAGGCCAGCTGGGGAGGCAACAATGCTAGAGAAGTGGATATGGGAACATGTAGTGGACACAGGGACAAATATAGCTGGCTTGTGTCTTGGCATGGTTTTGATTTTTGCCCAAACATGAAAAAATAATTAAATGCAACAGACACAATCTGGCTGTTGTATGTCTGATGCATGGACACTTGTTCACACAAGATCACTTGATCTCTCATATATGAATTCAACAGTGGCTACCCAAAGTAGAGAAGATACAAGGAAGGATGCCCAGTAAAGTCAAGTCATTATAGTTTAGAGGATGTCTCCTAATTATTTTTATTAACTTTATCTTAATGTTAGAATGTTTGTAATTTTTAATAATATTTTAAATGCACATAAATTAATAATCTATTATATTTGTGCCATTTTTTGTAAATTAGGAGAGATGTAAAAATAAATGCAATTACAATATTTCAATCTAGTAAAATAACTTAATATAGGATTCCAAGAAAAACATAAATTAGGAATTATATTATTCTATGCTATGAGAATTGGATTGCATCAACATCAGTTAATTTAATTCATAATGTACTAGCATAATATAATAGTCATAAACCAAATTATTTTATAAATAAATACATTAAAGAAATAATATATTGACTTCATCGGCATCAGTGACAGTTGTGTTTACTTAATTTAATTAGAATTTTCACCTCAAAGTGTATTAAATATTTAACTTTGTAACCACCCTCCAGGAACTTGTGTTCAAAAAGGTCCAGCTATATATCCTCTGGAGGAAAATATAGCCTAAAACCCATCCTACTTATCTAGCCATTCACTGCTACAAAATAAGAGAGTTATTAAGTCACACAGCTAACTGGTCAAAGAATGTTGCTTCAAACCATGAAAACTGATTATCCTTGAAACTTTCTTCTCAGTCATGTAATTTATACTCTTGCTATTAACATCTCATCCTTCTGGAACTTTGTTAAGCTATGGCATAAATGGAGGATAAACATAAAAAGTGATTACCTACTGATATAGTTGAAGAATCACAGCTATTATTGTCAAGAGATTTAAATGTGCCTGAACAATGTCTTTGGATTGAATTGAAGCTGTTTAAGAAAGTTAGCATAGTGGGATCTTCCTTCCTTTCCTTCCTTTCCTTCCTTTCCTTCCTTTCCTTCCTTTCCTTCCTTTCCTTCCTTTCCTTCCTTTCCTTCCCTCCTTCCTTCCCTCCTTCCTTCCCTCCTTCCTTCCCTCCTTCCTTCCATTCAATACTGAAAGGAAAATATCTAACAGATTCTATGTTCTTCTTTTTTAGTGTGCAACTCTTTGCTTTTGTATAACCACTTTTTTCTACTATTTGCCTAAGCAGGACAAAGAGAGGGAAATAAAAAAGGGGAGAGGGGAAAGGAGAGGAAGGTAAAAGAGAACAGTAATCAGGGCCTTTGAGTTGGCTGTTCACTAATGGAGTGTATGTTCTAAACACATGTTTATTCTCAGTATCAAAGTACAGAACTTTCTTTCAATGTATTGACATAATACTTTCTCATTTTTATATACCAAGAATAAGAAAAGATCTAGTGACCCCTCTTTCATCATTCACAGAAAACCCATTGAATTTAATGGCAGTTCAGTACCTTAAAGACGCATGGTATCAGGACATACTGTTTGACACCTTTATCTTACCTGCAGGTCAAAGATGTAAACAGTATAAATGCTGACTCAGGGCTCACATAGTTTCTTACAAAATACATAAGCAGATGTTTTTAGAATATTGGGATTGCATATTTGATGCCACGTACTGTGCTGTGTGTGCTGTTGTCTGCTCTTTTCACTGTGTGATGCCTTGAAGTGAATGGAAAGATCAACCGTCTGGAGTTTAAAGTGGAGCACAAAGGAAAATGAGAGAAGAAATAATGAAGATCAGGTTCACTAGCCTTGTATTGTATAATAGCTGTCAAAATGAAATAGAAGTTATCAGAATGATCATATTAAAGGGAGATAAGCTCTAACTAAAGTCCTATATATCAGTGTCAATGCAATATCTGCAGTGAAAGTGCAAAAGTTAAGCAATGAGAATTTCCTAAGAGTGCACTGATCCTTGCAATGTAGTAGTGTAATCCATATAATTTATATGAACTATCATCCCTGTACTCTCTTGACCTCAGAGCAACTGTATATTCAGCTATCTCTATTCAGACTCAATCATAAAACTACTAGAGGGAGTGAAAGAGGAATATAATTTTCATCAAATTTTCAGATGTAGCATGGTGGCTGAATTTCATAACATATCAAATTGTGTACTCTTTATTTATTTATCTACAGATCTAAAGTACTTACAGATTTCCTATTTTCATAGTTCTGATAGACTCAAAATTTTTAATGGAAAATTCTGTGATCTGATCACTCATCTGTGATAAGTTTTTATTTTATAGGTGAAAATTAGATGTATGAGCAGACTACATGACTGGGGGTGGGAGGTGGGGGGAAAAGACATCTTTAACGCATGATACCACATTTTTAATTGCAATTGCAATCTGAAAACCTTGCATTAATACCACATAGCTTGTTAATATTAGTTAAACAGTAGTTTGTCCTGTGCTGTCAAAATACCTTTAACTCCACATTGCTTGGATTATTTCTCTGTTTGGTCTAGAGAAGGTTGCTTTAAAAGTTCCTTGTTAAAGAGGAATTCCATAAAACAACTTCTTTCAAAATTCCTTATGTACTAACACTGTACTTCTGTGAGCACTTGTAAACATCTGACTCTTGAAAGCTCTGAGGACTTTGGGATCCTGCTCATTTGTGAATCTACCATCTTGGCATATCTGTACTCAGTGACAATGGTTCACCAAACATCTTCCAAATATTCCCCCTGGTTCTGTATGCAGTTTAAGTAAATTTTCCAGCTTCCTTCTGAAGTCAATGGCAGCAGATATTGCTGATTCCTTATGAGATTTGAGAAGTAGCAGTTAGGGCACTTACATGCTGACAAGACTGTGCTGCCTTGCAAAGTACAGGCACACATTCATTATTGCCACAAATACGAGGCTGTTGATGGCATCACCACCCAGGTTTTACACAAGTGAGTGAGAAATTCAGAATTATTTCTGTCCTCAGTCAAATATATTGCAAACCTTTTTTTCATGGTGTCTAGTAACTGATGCCCTTATTTTCAGGTTGTGCGTTCCAGGTGAAGCTACAGAGTGTCTAATAAGGTGGACCTATGCATTCTTTATATGGCAAATGAACAGCCAATATACATTAGGTTAGAAAGAATGAGAACAGAAGGTTAGCTTCATAGCTGTGGGAAGAAAAAGAGGGAAGGAGAGTGCAGACAAAGACAATGGATATAATTTTATAAATGTGCATTTTCAGGGAATGATTAATTTCATTTGTTTTACACATACTCATTACCATGAGATATGTTGAACTCCAGAATTGTCAATACCTCTTCATTAGCTATAAGGTTATTTTGGGGTAACTAGCTTAAGTACAGATGTTTGTAATCTGGTCATCATAATTTTTTATTTTTATTTTTTTTTTAAAGAAAAGAACTCTACCCGTCCTTCGTTACCTGGAAGCTAAAACACTCAGTTAGGAAAAAGTATGGAGACTAGTATTTCTCTAGAAGACTTTACATTAAATAGGTATTATAAAATGCATCAGCTGATGAGTGTTAATTAAAAAAAAGAAATTAAATTGTTCACATCATATGTCCATGGAAAGGTAAAGAGGAATCTGGGAAAAGCTTTTTTTTTTCCTTTTAATGAGAAAGAAAAAAACTAAGAGATCTGCTAAGAAAGATAAGAGATAGTGGAAACAAAGCTTAACTTTATTCATGGACTGATGAAGAAATATTACAAGTTAAATTTTAATACTCATTTTGCAGAAGCAATAAAAGATCCCCAGGGAGAGAGTATCCATACTAATGTAGATTTAGCCTTGAACAGAAGATGAAAAAGGTAGACTTTTACAGCTTGAAACTGTCAACAGTTCCTGGGGAAGAGGAAATGGAAGGGTAAGAAACAAAGAACGTTTATTAGGAATGCCAGCAAACAACTTTCAACAACAGGAAAAGTACTTGACCTCTTATTAGTGAAAAGGAAAGTGTTATAGCCATCGTAAGGCACACAAGAAATTCATCCTAGGTAATAAATGGCATGAACTTATATACAGATCTAGCCAAAAATATTTTGAATCCTTATAATATTAATACCTAGCATCATAAAAGATGCACTATTTTTCAACTGTATCTAAGGAAAACATTCAAGGACACTAGTAAGAAAAGGTTCCTGGTTTGCATTTGTATGGAACGAGTGGTTTGGGCCAATCTCAGAACAGGGAAAAGCAAACAGGGTTTGTTTCAGCAAGTGCTGGTAGAATGGAGATTTTTTTCTCGATGTTTAGCATATTAAGATGTTCTTCATGGGCCTTTTGCTCCTAATTTTTCATTACTTTCTTTTGAAAGTTTTGCTGCACACAAGAACTGAATTAAATATTTTAGTCTCTATGTTTTTAAAATGATCAGCTTTAATCTGTCCTTTCATACCTAACCCATGGCTAGTTGATATACTAGTCCCATATTATTTTTGTATTTTTGGAAGTCTGTATGTAAATTCCAAATATATAATAAAGAAAAGATAAAATGCTTATTTTGCACACTTCCATAACTACTTCCAAAGTCTGGTATCAGAGGTTCAGCTCTAAGCATTTATCACTCCTTTTATTAAACATAGCCACATTACAACTTCTTTATTTTAAACACAAAAATTAGATAGACAGAAAATTGTTTCTGTGCCTATGTAAAATAGCAATTTATACCAGTGAATTCTAGTTATTATTAGCTCAATATCAATTTGACCCTATGCTTTTAAATAACCTTCTATTCCATATTACTTGCAATGATTTCTCTATTTGTACTAGAAGACTAGCGTTTCAAAGTCCCTTACTGAACAATACCAACTAGGAGTCTGACGTACTCTTCCACATGTGTTATAAATAGATTGTATTTTCATTTTCGGATAAGATATTATTACAAGAGTTTTACTAACAAGCTGAATAACTAACATCCATACTTCATCTTTATTGCTGCCTGCATACATTTTAATTAGGAAGCTGTATAAATGTTCAAGAGACTACAGTATAACAGAGTGACAAGTAAATACCTGTTAATGCAGTTATAACTCAGTTATCTCTTTTAATTGAGTTTGTCATTATTAGAAAAACAAGAATATCTATGAAACTGTAGGAAAGCTTGTCCCAAAAGTTTTCGTAAGGCAGTTCTAAAAGTATCTAAAAGTAAATCAAAGCTATTGCCTTCTCACTTAGTTAAACTGTTCAGTGAATAGTAGCAAGCATGTTTTAGAACTGCAGGAGGTGAACTGCCTATAAAGGTTCTGGTTCATTAGCAAGGATGTCTGATGAGAGATCAGAAGTTAATGAATTGTCAGCACCTAACAAAACCAGGGAACAAACACAGCATAAAAAAATGAAAGACATAATTCATGGAGAGGCCTCAGGAGAGTTCTTTGCAAGCAAAGGCAGAGATGTAAATGAGTTATTTACAAACTCATCTGAGATAACAAATTTGAAATATGAGTCAAAATTAAAAAAAAATAAAACAAAAACCAAAACAAAAATTATTTTATTGAAATAGTGGTAAAATTAGTAAGCTCACAATTATCTTGTCACAAGTCTATGTATATTATATCTGCAGCAGTAAAATGTTAATAATAACTTCTTTTTTAAAAGTATTGGAACAACTAGATGCAGAGGCAAGTAATTTATTTAAATTTTGAGCTGTAGTTTATTATCCTTGGTTTCCCATTCTCTTAGATGAACATCACAGTTCTGATTATATTATTCAGTTTAATTTTGCAATGTGTCTTTATCATCTATTAACTTACTTCTATGTTACTTTTCATTAACATTTCATTTTATTTATTTGAAAAAATATATAGTGTTACATGTCTGTGACAATCTTTGCAATATTTATCTTAGCATATCTTTTTATACTATCTTTTATACCTTATGTATTGCTAGCATTCTCCAAGACAGTGGAGTAGCATTATTAGGGCAAAGTATAAGACTTATATTTCTGTCTTTATTTCTACTATCAATCACTTCTGTGATATCTAGAAATTTACTTCCTTTGCCTCAGGTCCCACTCCATCAGATGCCATCTTTTGCAGTGTGCATGTAAAGCTCAGTTTCTTCTTAAGCAGGATATGTTGAATAAGAATTTAAATAACCAACTTCTATGTTGTGATGTGTTCTAATGATAGGAAAGACCTGTGAAAGGCCCTTTTTAAAAAAATTAAATCTTAGAGGACCTTTCCCAAACAGACTCAGAACTGTGTCCTTAATGAATATGCATCTTTCTTTTTTCCTGTTCTCTGATGTTTTCAAGCTTAAACTATTCATCTCCTAAACCATGATTGAAAATGTATATGCTTTGTTAGAAAGACCTTAAGCTTTTCTAAGGTTGGCACCAGAGAGAATCCTGTATCCTACTGCCTTAAGCCTAGAATCATTAAAGTCTGGACTCATGAGGAAGAATGCTTTATAAAGGCAGTGCCCAGAACCGGTTTTCCAAATTGGACAGACCTTCAACTAATAGTTACATTACAGCTTATAGCATTTTCATAGCTTGCTATTTATACTTCAAGTAGGCAAAGACCTAAATTCTCTGTTGTTTTTAACAGGTCTTTGAAAAAAAGGTAAGTAGAGAAAAGGGTAATGCACTGTAGGTAAGCAGATATATAGACAGACAGGTTGGATAGGAAATCTCCTATTCTTCCAATTATTTTTCATTCTAAAGCCATTTCTGTAATAGCTTTCCATTATTTCATTTTACTCAAGGGAGCACCATGATAAATTTTAAACTTCTGAGTAATTATCATATACTGATTATGCTACAACAGAGGAGTATAAATTCACACAAATTTGTAAAAATCAGAGGCTTTATTTGTTTTGCTTTATGCTTTTCTAGAAAAAGACATTTTAAGCTATTTTTAAAACCTGCTATTTCCAACCATGTGCCTCCAGGAATAAGTGCTCTTTAAAAAGACCCTCTTGTTCTTTGATGGGTTACACAAATCAGTTCTCTGCCTCTATGGTGAAAGCACCACACACTGCAATCGTGGTATTTGGCCTTGAAGTAATTGGTGTGATTAATAAATGCTGATGGATCAGCAAACTGTTTGCTTTGTAAAGTTCAGGATTTTGGAGATTAAACTCAAACTGTTGTGTTGTTGTTAATGTAATCAGTCTGACACAAAAAAAGATGGAGGAGATGACAATTTGGCAACACTTCAAAATAAATCATGGCACCTTATTAATCCCTTGAGCTCATGCAGGATTGTTGAATTACTTAGCTAACCTCGTTTGATATTAGCAAGGGTATAACATTAATGCAATAGGAATTTCATCTTGATGTTGTCTAAAAGTGGGATTAAAGCCACAAAAGGGCATTGTAGAAGCCTGTTTTTCTGTGGTTAGATTGGCTGACATGGCTTACAATCTTCTATCTCATAGAAAGCAGAACAGTCTTCATTGAAAAATGGAGAATACTGGAAGAATAAGGATGATTTCTAATTTTAAAGATTTCTATTAACTCCCTAGATAAGGCAAAGTTAAGCTTCATTAATGCTTTATCTTGATTTTCTTTTCCTCTTTGTTTAAGAAGCAACACTCTGAAGGCTCTTTGAAGAATGGGTTATTAAATATGGTAAATTACTGAAAGTAAAGTATTAACATTTTTATTGGCATGTAAAATCTTAGCCAAGTGAGGCTTTCTTAGGAATAGTCAAATCTTTTCTTAATTCCTTTTTTTTTTCCAAGCATGCAGCCAGAAAGTCTATGAAATAGGAAAACTGCAATTTTTACTGTAAAGAGAAAATTTTAGTAATGTATTAATGTCAAAGACATGGGATGCATGTTGCCTATTTTATCTCTATGTGACAGAGGTATTTATGAATAGGACCTTCAAGGGACTTTGTCATATCTCAGGGAAGTTCTAACAACCGTCGGTGTGACGAGATCAAGTTACAACAGTCTGTCAGCAAGCTCCCACAGGTTCTGGTTTTTACCTCTTTTTGATTGGAAGTGCCTTTTATTCTCAGACTTCTCTTGTAGTAGTCTTAGGCAGATACTTCATAAAATGCCTGTTTAAATTTAATTTTCCCTTTCACGTCTGTCATATAAATGTAGGTTTTCTTACTGGCCTGAATTGCACCTTACAGCTACTGGTTAGGGCTTCTCCAAGAGAATACATGTTGTTTATTGTTAGCTTATATGGAAACAGCCATCTTAATGTATATATTTTTCTTATGAAAGATAGATGAGTCCTCTGTAGAAACATAACTAAGCTAATCTAATTTTCAAAACAGTAATTTGACAGAAAGGATGAAATTTATACCTGAAGTGAGTGATGCAGTAATTTCTAACAAATAGAAATCTACCCTGGGATGCTTTGTTAACTCTATGCTCCGTGTTAAATGCTGTTTGCTGTACTTCACAACTTCAATACAAAAATGTTAAAAATAGCTTTAACAATCTTCCTTCCTTCCACACCTCGGTCACGGGCCCATTGGTATGTGGTATCTCTTCCCTAGTGACCAGAAGTGTCATGGGCCCACCGAGCTAGAAACAGTTCACTTCTCTTCTCCCAGTCAAAATCTATTTGGAATACCTTGGCCATCTGGTCCACCTGATGGTTGTGTTGGTGTTCTTCAGTGGCTCGGCTTTTAGGAACATGGACATCAACATGCTGGACCTTCACTGTTAATGTCTCCAGCTGGGCAGCGATGTCTTGTCATAGGTCAGCAGCCCAAATAGGCTTCCCTCAGTGCTGCCAGTTGTCCTGTATCCATCCTTTTAATCACCTTCATAGGGCATTTGTGACCATCCATGAGTCTGTATAGAGGTAAAGTGCTGGCCACTTCTCTCGTTCAGAAATGTCCAGGGACAGCTGGATGGCTTTTACCTCTGCAAACTGGATCGATTCACCTTCTCCCTCAGCCGCCTCTGTGACTCACCTTGTTGGACTCCAGACAGCAGCCCTTCACCTCTCCTGGTTTCCTATGAGGTGGCAGGATCCTATCAGTACAAAGAACATATTGCTTTTCATTATCTGAGAGTTCATCATATGGGGGGGCTTCCTTGGCCCAAGTCACCAACTCATCTGGTGGCATTCCAAGGTCTGTACCCTCTGGCCCGTTTGTGATCACTTACAGCATGCCTAGGTGATTGGGACTCTTTGAGCTCACTGGGTTATTAGGGCAGTCCACTTACTCCAGGTGGCATCGGTGGCATGGTATGTAAATATGTTATTCCCTTTAAACATCCAGCCCAGGACTGGCAGTCAGGGTGCCAGGATGAGCTGTATCTCAGTACCAGTTACCTCCGAAGCAGCTCAGACTTCCTCATAGGCAGCCAGAATTTCCTTTTCAGTTGATGTGTAGTGAACCTAGCTGCTCAAAAAATTCTAAAATAAATACAATATGGATTCAATCATATGAACAGTTACACGAATGTCATACTGAGATTCAAGGTGTACGAGAAAAATGTGTCACTACTATGCATGTACAAAAAACTACAAGTTTGAAATACAGCTATTTGTAGATGGATGGTTTTTTGGTTTTGTTTATTGTGGGGTTTTTTGTGTTTGTTTTGTTGGGTTTTGATGGTTGGTTTGTTTGTTTGTTTGTTTTAACTGTGCCTGAAACTATTCTCCAATTTTGACTCAATTCCAGGAATCACTTCCTTGAAAGTATATTTTCCAGAACATAGACAAGATTTCTGCTCAGACTGCTATTGTTTAGGACAATCACTAAACAGCTTTCACTTTTAAGCATGTGCTTTCTTGAGTTTACCTGCTACTCCTATAATATTCCATAACTATTTTTACAGTAGAAGCAGAGTCTCTTTTAACAGTCTCTTTCTCCACAGGTTCCTTTGAAACTCTGCATTTTTACTGCTTGCTCAGCCTTTAATGAAAGTTACTTATGCTCAGATTATGGACCTGGGTCTTCTAACATATTGTAAATTCTCCCAGGAGACCTTTTCCTTACTGCCCTCAGGGGAATACAGATGTCAAAGTGTGTCTTACTGACCTCTCCCTGCCAGTAGCTCAATAGATCAATGGCATGCCTAACAGGCAAACTGTGTTAAGTAAAAAGATAATCCTGAATCCAGACAAAGTTCATTGTACTCCCAGCATTTGCTATACAATGGTACCTGGATGCCCTGTCTAAACTGTGGTAAAACAAAATGAAGTTGTGCTGCCAGTAGTAGCGCATTTAACACCACAAGTTTCTTCAGTTCCCAGAAACACTAATTTTTGGTATTGCTACTAATCTTATTTTGTTTTGGCTTGTTTTCTATTCCTCTGAAATGCAGTCAAGATTACTGCTTATGGTTGCGAGCATTCAAGTAGCCTGATCAGTTATAGTAATTAGATTTGAGGGTGAATTTTTTCTGTATATTCCCAGATGAGACAGGTCAGAATTATCTTTCTCAGCATAATATTTACTGAATGTTTTTTTGAAAGCTGGGGAAAAAGTCCTATTTGATCAGCTGCACAATTACACCATCCACTGAGTCCTGAGGCAGGTGGCAAGGGCTGTTCATATATCTTGGAGATTTTATTTCAGCCTCTCTGCAGACTCAGGTCAAGATCAGACTATTTTAAATTTCACAAGTGTAAAGTTATCTGTGCTGCCAGGAAAAAAAGTAACTTATTCTTATTTTGTTTGTTTGTTTGGTTGGTTGGTTTTGTTTGGGTTTTTTATTAGTTTGTGGATTTTTTATTTCTTTTTATTTCATTTTGTTGTTTGTTTGGAGTTTTTATAGGGGTGGGTGGTTTTTTTCAATTTGCTTTCTTCCTTGTGGAAGTGGGAATACTTGTTCCAAGATGGGTGCTAGAAAGATCTGACAGATAAAAGATAATGAAGAATAATGGCTAAAAATAAATTCATACATACCCCTGCTACATCCAGAAAGTGATGCCTTTGGGTAAGAGACATGATTTTTGGATTTTTTTTTTTTTCAGAACTGTATGAATGTATGTATTCTTATTTCCCACTTAATTAATCCTTTTCAACTTCTGTTTCTTCTCTCTTACATATTCTATGTTTGTAACTGGGTGTGGGGGAAGGGTTGTCATCCTAGGCACAGTTCTTCATCTTTTCCTTTCTTAATGTGGAAAAGACAGAACAACCTTTTGAACCATTATGATATATCACTTTATTTTCTTATCTCTTCTTTTTTGCCAAAGAGTTCCACTAGGAACAGATTTGTTTCAGAGTCCATATGGTCATATAACATCACTGTGAGCACTTGAAGGGCACTGAATTAAAATCGGCTCCAGCATGTGTGGAGCCACTGGTTTTGTGTGAGCCAAGACTTCACCCATCATCCTTTGGAATGGTTTATATTTAGAAGTTCACCAAGCCTGTGGTGACTAGAGCTGCTGCATGAACTGCAGAAAGCTTCAACTTGTGTTCTCAAAACAAGAGCTGGATTGTGCTGAGCTATTTTTCAATTCTAATATCCCTATACTCGGAGATTGTTGAAAAGGTCATGCAGCAAAGGACCTTTTATTTTGTTTGGTAAATCTAGCAATAGTCTGTGGGGTCATATTAAGTATTCACAAGTTGGCTTAGAGATAATTCCGGATCCTCAAAGTATCGTCTTGCCTTGCAATGATATATTTCTATTCTGGCACATGGCTCAAAGCTTATATGTCAGAAACCACCCTGGACATCCCAAGCCCCAGTCTTAGTTGCTAGTCTGTAGAAGAGCTTCCTTACAAAACCTAATCTATTCTGAAGTAATCCACATAGTCATATTTGTTTTGTTTTACTGTCTTGTACAAGGCTTGTTTTTCACCTTTCTCTAAAACTGACAATGAGATTTTTTTCAGGCATGCTTTACCATGTAATTCTGCTTATTCTTCACTATAGGTCAACTTGAGCCTTTTGTACTCTAAGCCTAAATTAAGTAAAAATATTGATACTATTTCAGATGAAATCTAATGCATTTTGCCATACAATCTGTTCCTTTACATAAAAGGAATTAATAGCCATTGCTTCTTCAAAAGAATTTCAAATCATAGCTTTTAGGGTCTGTAAAATCAGATATTGTTGGAGTAAAATCTAAACATGATAGCTTCAAGCTGCTAACACCACTCCCCAGGTCAAAACCAAGAGACCCCTCTGCCTTGATTTTATACTCACAAATGTATCATGGACTGTATGAATAGATCACTGAATATGAAAAATATCTCATTTTTTTAAAAAAGGAGCTTTGGACCATGAGTGCCTGTCTATTAATGACATAAAGTGCTGACAATGAGAAGAAACAGTGAAAAATACAATGTCAAGTCCTATTGTGAAATGGAGTTTCATAGCTACTAGGATTCATACACAGATAACAATTATATTCTTACATGAAAGTATATACTGTAGAGAGATTAGCTGAGGGTTTTTTCACATAGGCTATGTTTTCACACTTATAGTATGTAGCTATGCAGTTTGAGTAAATATATAAACATTTAATCAGCTTAACATTCTGTTGCTGTTGAATATGCCTGCATATCTTAGTCTTTCTGCACTGAAGAGTTTGGGCTGAAATTCACTGAGACAGTGAAAAGGCTGTAAGGAGTTCCACAGCGTCAAAGACTCTGAAATCTGACATTAGCAGCATTGTAAATCTGACATGAACAATTTATCAATTTAGCGATGACTTCAGGGGAAAACTTTGCTAAAATGCATTCCTCTGGGTGTTATCTAACTAGGAAATAATCCTTCAGGTCTCTGCAAAATGTAACCTACCTTACTTGCTTTAGATTACATAGCAGATACTGAAATCATCTTTAAACCAGTCAATTTTGAGGGAACTATGTGACACTAATTTCTCAACCTTACAAACAGATTGTAGAAACATGAGGGAAAGAACTGAAGGTTTTTAGTAGATACAAGTTCACTTCTATTTAGATTTCAAGAAGCAACCATTATATCTAGCAGATTTCTTTTTCTATCCTTTTCCTGCCTTCTTTTTTTTTTTTTTTTTGCCTTTTCAGAATAGAATAAATGTCAGCTTCAGACTTCCTCAGGGAACTCAGATCACCATTTAGCAAAGCTTTTTCTAAGAGGCTTAAAGACACATTTCCAAGACAGAGCTTAGGAATTAAAAGACCAATTACTCTCTGTTATACATTAGTTCTTTGACAACATTCTGGACATGAAGACTGCCATGTACAAATAGATGGGATTTTGTTCCTCTCCCCATTACCAACAAAACTATAATACAGAAATTATTAGATCAAGTGCAATAATTGGTTAAGGCCGGTTGAAAACTGTACTCATAGACTGACTTTGCATCAAGCTTCAGATATGTGCTAAGGACATTCAGAAGCTTAAATCTTAGTAGACTAAAACTCCAACATAAAGCAAGATCTGGTTTTGGCAATATTGCCCTGTCTAGTGGAGGGTGACCCCCAGAGGCCTTTTACAATCACCGTTCCTATGATTTTGTGATTGACTCTATGGCGAGGTTATTCCAACTTCGGCTTCCAGATGGGTTCTCAAATGATTTGTTATGCACTATAAAGCACTGACCTGGTAACAATGTCACCAAGTTGCAGCATCTTAAAAATTACCTAGTTTGCCCCTGTAGAAAAAGACATCATGGCAAGATACTGCATACTGATATCTCATAAAGAGACTTTAAAGCATTCTGGGAAGTTGTGCCTCCTTTGAAAGTCCAGCTTGCTTGATTTTGAAAGGTTGTTGAAAAACTAGCATCTGGATCAAAAGTGTAGCACTTTAAAAATCAGTATGATCTTTCCTCTTTTCTGTAAGGAAGCTTCAAATGAAGCTTAAGTTTTTGCAGAAAGTCGATATGTTTATTTCCCAGGATTCTGTTGAGAATCAAGGAGGAAAAAAATGATAGATAAGTCTTTATATTTGTGAATTACGAGCATGGTTGGATACATTTCCATTTCTAATATATAAAGACGGTCCTTACATTTCCGAAAAATATTGAGATATATTCTCTTATGCTTTTGCTGAAGACTAGTGTATCTGATTTACACACACTGATTGTGTAGTAAAATTTGGATCACACCGAATCCAAACAGTTTTAACTGCATTTTAACTTATTCACTAGTTTGCTTTTTTTCAAAAAACGAATGTACTATTTAGACAAGGAAAAAGCAATCATCCAAATAGCATATTAAAACCACATCTATGCATATGTAGTCTTTCATTATGCTGAACAAATATTCTTTAAGGAAGAAATATGTAACGTCTAAAAAAATCAGTGGGATTCCTTCATATATTGGTGATTTTCAGGAAAGAGACAGATGTAAGACCCTCTAACATAGGCAGTTTTGAATGCCCAGTCTTTCTGTTCCAATCCAGAGAAGAAATGTAGAGTCCCCCTGAGTACTAATTAGGTCTTCCTAAGTCATCATTAACCGGTCTGCGAAGTAAAGCATAGCAAGCCCCTCTTCCTACTGCGTGGTGTGCCTATCAGGCTTCATATATTTTACACTGGTGTTTTTCCATCTGCTAGAACCTGTGTAACGAAATCTTCCTTCTCTATGCATGACCTGAGCCATTACAAGCAAATACAATTTCTTAAAGGAAGGATTTTACAGAAAGAAGTTAAATGGCAAATTACAATTTTTATGAGGAAAAGGCATCATTATGTAGACACTAACAGTAGGACTACATAGACTTAGAGATATGTGAGAGGAATTATTTTAGAAAAACCTTGGGTATCAGTTCCTGTCTTTTTTAAATAATTGACAAAATAGTCTGTTTGATTACACTGGAAGTAGGATCAGGCTCCTAAATTATGTTGCTATAACTCTTCTTAAGACTTCCAAAGGTTATGTTAGGATCTCAAATCTTCTCTGTCTACCTCAGGAATGAGAAGTGTATATTTTCGTAGTTGTTAAATATACATTTCATTGATTTAAAATGTGTTTTGCAAAGCTGTCCTTGTCACTTCTAGACTGATGTATATGCACTTCCCCTTCCAAATTCTGTTTAGATAGCTGAAAAAAAAATCTGTCTGCACTACTATGGCGTGTTGTGTATGTAGGCATAATATTACTATAGTCACAATCCCAAGATTGTTTACTGAAAGGGTTATGAAATAACAACTTTATTTAAAGACTCAAAACTTTGCATTAAATTATGGAATGAATGAAAATATGTGGGACAGAAAAGGTACCACCAAAGCAAGGAAAAAAACCAAACCATAACCCAACAAACCGACACTTAAAAAATGTCTGGAATCTTCTTCTTGCATATTTCTTTTTTTATGCAAGGGAAACAATATCCATCTTTTATCCTTTCAAGCCCTATTTTAAACTTCCTTAGCAAGACCTACTCATCTTCATATCTTTTTTATAGTGCAAACTAACTAAAAAAAAAACCCAACAACAGAAAAAAAACCCAAAAAACACCAAAACACAATACATTCAGTATCAAAAAAACCAAATGTTAAGTCAAATCTGCTGTCTTTGTTCAATATATTGGACAGCATTGGTTATACACAACAAATCACTTTAGAAGAAACAAAAGCAATTACTTCTGCCTTTTTACTTGGCAATATAATATAACATAATTAACTTATTTGCCATTAAATTGCTTTAAAAGAAACGTGATTTTTTCTAAAGTTTGCCAGTGAACATGAGGTGCTTCTCTACAGATAACATCTGGTAACTGAGAAAATACTGCACTTCGATTGGGAGCTTGATGTAGGCACTAACAACATTTCCAGCAAATCACCTAGCACCCAGCATGTGCTAGGCTATATTTCTCTTACCATAACTCCTTTTTTGTGCCTATAAAATTCAACATAAGGGGACTGTGTGACATATTTTGCTTTCTTCATATATAAATTTGAAAAATGTCACACAAACTAGTAAGAACTTGTAAAAAGGTCATATTACATTACCAAATAGATAAGTTTCCATTGGGTAGCACAAGATGTGTCAAGGAAAATGAAAATCATCCAGGGGAAAAAAGAAGCTAATAACATGTTTTCACAAGGCCCCAGTCTTCTTCATACTTCCGCGGATGGAGCACCTACTGCAGCAGAAATAAATGTAGCAACCTTCTAGCTACATCCCTGTCTGCTACTATTAATATTCTGTGCCTTTTTCATCACTGATATGCATTGTCTCACCTTTTTCCATTATTTCCCAGTTTTCCTTTGTTGTATTGATGAGAGAGGAAAAGTTCTCTTACAAATTGTGAGATATAATCAGCAATTATAAAAATATCCCTCTCTTTGCCATTAAGCTAAAGGGCAGCAGACCACGGCTTTGGCACCTCAGTCCACAGTCCATTGTTTTGAGCTACCATCATTACTGAGAGTTTGAGCTTGTGCAAAAATCTTCAATATTATGACCCTCTCCAAACTAGTGATTGAAATTTTTCAAAAGCTTTAGAGTGATTTTGATGAGGGAGAAACATACACTGGAATAAGAGCATACCTCACCTACCTTAGAAAATTCCTCATTAGCAAGGATTCCTAAAGGGATAAAATATCTCACCTCACTTTCTGTCTCTGCCTCCTTTAAATTCCATCAAACCAAACTGGAAACTTAAGTCTAATAGACTGAGTTTCTTTCATGTCAACATATCTCTCATTCTTTTTTCCTTTTTTTTTTTTTGTAATAAACAAAAGTGAAAGCTGCCCAATGAATCTTGAACATAATAACACACTTCTTAATCCTCAATCTTTCTTTTGCTACATATATGGTCAAGTCAGAGGCAAATTTTGCCACACCAAATGAAAGCAAACTGAAGCCCATATCTTTCTTCTGAGCTAATTTTCAACATGTCCAAAATGTTTTTGCAGTTATTTGTTCAACTGTGAATATGGTTTTTTCTTCAGCTAAACCATAGTTTATCTGGACTAAATAAGTATTTTTTTAAAAAAAAAGTATAATGTAAAAAAGCAAAAAAAAATCCAAGGCAAAAATTATTTAATTCTTCTTCTGTAGTTTTAAATTTTGACAGAAGTTGTTAGACTACAAAACAAATAAATAAATTTTAAAAATCCCTTTCCAAAAAGCAATACCTGGGAAAAAATATGTCTGCTGCTCAAGAAGAATATTTAGCAAAAAAGCTTGCAGTCAGTACCTTTTTCTACTGCTGAGAAACATGAAGTACTTGCAACTGTCAAACAAATACACCATCTGAGAACATCTCTCGTTGCTCTTCCAAGTCCTGAGTATTACCCCCAGTGGTCTATAAGGTAATCACAATTTGGAACATGAGTTTAATTCTAATTTCTCTGTTATTATATTGACTGAAGAGCAATAAAAACAACTCTACTTGGAACTTGCAGTAAACTCATCTGGTAGATTGAAAACACCACAGCTCAAAGATGCCTCCATAGAGAAATAAAATAAAACTGAGGAAATGTTAGAAGCAGCATGCACATATTTCTTCACATGTACAAGAGTTACTCTAATTTTCTAGAAACTAGAAATTATTTATGCACTGGACTATTTGTTTAATAGCATTCACTGATAAATACCACCCTCCATTATGTGCATTGTCATGTAAAACAGCCTGCTCTGAAATAAAAGCCAGCTATAACAGCAGGCCAAAGTAAGCTGCTGTTTCTATTTTTTATTATTATTTTTATATATATATATATCTGGACTACACTCTGTAAATCAGTCAGTGTTGCTCACCAGCTTTTTTTGCTGCTCACCAGCTTGTTTCATAGTGACTCCCATAGACTCTGAATCGATATTTGGTGATGCAAGTCCTAGTATTCAGTGCAAGAGTGACAAATGCTTGAAAAAGTAAATAATATATTTCGAATACAGATATATTGAATGGACTTCAGAATACAAGGATTCATAAAATTATTCTTCCTGATCTGTCTGGCCAATAGTTTTAACTTATTTATTTTGTGTTTAACATTGTAATCAGTAGCTTGCAATTCAATCTCTAATTGTACTTTAATTTTGGATAATTTCTATAATTTCTGTCTACTTATAGTTCTCAAATGGATGATTTGTTTAATATTATTTCATGTTTCATCTTAGTCCAAGTCTGATAGAACATTTAATGATATGAACTTTTCATTTCATAATTTTTTAAATAAAAGTTGACTGTATATTTTTTTGAATTTCAGAAATTAAAATCTCAGCATTTAATTTATTTTGAATTTGCTTGAGGCAGAGTTTTAAGCTACATTGTTGGCCAAGCAGGCAGTAATTCAAGCCTTTTCTCTAACAGCTAGTTTTCTACTTTGGTTGAACTCAGTTCTCCATTCTATTTTGTAACGCATGTAATTGTCAGATATTTACAAATTAGTCTCAAAAATTTCTAGATTTTAAATGGATCTGAATTGACCTCTCCTCTATTCCCTTCCTCTTCTAAATCTATGATGAAAAAGAAAAAAACCCCACATTTTTCCATCAGTATACTTGTATATCTTCCTAAAATTCTGAATAACCTTGAATCTGTGCTTTAAATTTGTATTTCCAGGCATCTGAAACACATCATTCCCTGAAGGTTCAACTTTACTATTTTGATCTTTAGATCTTGGAAGATCAGATAAGTTTCCAAACTTTCTGGTCACTGACTGCACTGCAGCCAAACCCGTTGGTGTTATTTACCTCCTGTATCAGTCCACAAAGACTGCGATTAAGATCCAGATTCTGGCACCAGATACCATTTAGGGTTTCTAAAATATGGTGACTTTATATTATCAGTCTAAGCTCCCAGTGAAAACAACATTTTCACAGTCAGTGATATTTAGAGAAGAGACGCACACACACATATTTCTAGTATTTTAAAAGTTCTAGGCTATCTTGCCTGGCATCTACCTTCCTCTCCAGAACAGCATGACAGTCACTTGTGGATCCTACACCATATCTACCAGACTCATGCAGATAACTCAGATGTCCTGAGGTGTTTCACACGACAGCAGATATCTTTATCTAGATAACTTAGGAATTGCAACCATCCTAGTTAGTCTGTTGAATCATTCTGTAGGTTCCCTAAACTTCATTATAAACAAAATGTCAAAAGTCAATATACCTAATGTCAAATCCTATCAAAAGTTTAAAAATGCAATGCCTGCCAGTGCATGCGTTCAAGAAAGTGGGTGATGACCCCTTCACTGAATTTTACTCCTTTGCCTTGACTTTAGGCTATTTCTGATGAAATTAAAAGTTCACATGAAATACTAAGAGAATGAACTTCATGTGCATCCTTGAATAGGCTTCATACTGAAGTGTATGAAATTAGCAAAAAATAATTTAAGCTTAGTAACTACAGTTAACCAATTCTTAAATTGGTATGTCTTTAATTATTTAGTTAGTTAATGTTTATTGTTTAATACTAATTAATATTTTAATGTTATTAAATATTTCATAGTCTTTATTAATAGCGAATACTGACAAATTCATTCTAAGATAAGAGATTAGTAAACTGCAATGCAAATGTTGTGAAAACCTTTGTTGTGAGGTGGAAACCAAACACACACACACACACACATACTGTTTTATGCTCAGCTCCATTATGAAGGGCTGTTGATATTAAATATTTGACCTCATCAAGCAATAATTATTTTCTCTGTAGTAAGTTGCATAATTTTTGCAGTACATTTACATGATGATTGACTTTACCCAGGTATTTTCCTTATTTCCATGAAAAATATTTATTTTTGCTTTATAATGGTTCTTTTAGGTTCAGCACAATCTTACTGTCCTCTTTTAATAGCAAAAGTAATTTTAGCTTACGTACAAGATTTTGAAGCATTTTTAGCAGTAAGTGCTACTGAAACATATGGCCCAATATTTAGGTTGTCTTATGCAACATCAGTTTTATATAATGCATTTATTCTTGAAGCTTTTAATCTTATGAGACAATGCTTATTTTGCAATTTTTTTACTCCAACTTTTTGGGAGTGGAAAAACGGTTTAACATGAATCTGTGTAATGACTGAGGCCCATTGTCCTTTCCTGCTTAACAAACCATTAGGCTCACACTCTAAGAGTTTATCCTGGATTGTAATTCATGGTGAGGTGTCTGTTGAAAACAAGGACTGTGATCCCAGCCAAACTCAAACCTACGGGAGCTGTGTAATAGAACTAGGGAAAATTTTACCTTCTCTGCATCAGTTAATGAGATTAGGTCACAGCCTGGGCATTATATTTATTTTTCTCCAACTTGGATAATTTCATTTAATTATAAAACAAAAGTGATAAAGAACTGGTCACATATTCGTTACCTGTGGCTGAACTGCATTTATGTTTACAATTCATTTTGCACTTGAAATAGGAATGTTTATAAGAAAAAATTCTTCATTTCTAGTTATTGTTAATCCATGCTGTCACAGCTAAACATATTTTAAGCATGGATAGAAAAAAAATATGATGGCATCCCAACTTCCCATTCAAAATAACAGTAGGACTACCGTGAATGTGGTCTGGTTCTTGGTGGTGGGTTGTTGGTAGTACTTTGTATGAAGAGGTTAAATTTTGGAGACTCTTTAATTGGCAAGGTATATAAAACATAAGAAAACTTAAGCTAACAATATGTATTTTATATCATATTGCCATTAAATCTAATAAAAAATGTTTAAATTGTAAAGAAGGTATTTTTAAGTACACTGCAAAAGATATTGAAATCAAAATTATTTTAGAACAAATAAAAACGTAACCACGCCATCTTTAGTAATATGTATCTGAGAGAGCAACTACCCACTTTCCTAGTAATCTATACTTAGTTAAGTACCTACATGTTTAGTTCAGTTTTCTTTAAAACAAAGGAGGATAGTAATCCAAGGATAAAACTAACCAGACTAGTTTCAGTTGGTTAGATTGTGTTTTTTAATGCTGCAGTTATCTACAGTAAAAAAATACCAAAAACCTTTTTCATTCTCTAGTTTGTCTCAAATTTCAAATATCATTAGATTAACATTTGAAATAGTTTTATCTTTTTCTCATATCTGAATACTGTACAAATGCCAGAGACAGCTTTGCTATTTAAATATGATCACTGTTTATTACTCTATACATATATTGACAGTAATAATCATAATATTGAGCATCTTTGTGAGAGTCCAGAAGAATCTTAAAATGCCAATAAATAATATTTTCATCCTCTATATATGGGAATTGGAGGCACAGAGGGGAAAAGAATTTGTCCTAAATCTCACAGTAAATCAGTAACAGAACGATAACTAAAACATAGGTTTCCTGACTCATATCTCTGCCTTAACCAGAAGATGACCGTGACCATGTGAACAAGGAGTTTGAAACACACACATTTAAAATATATATATTTTCTGTAAACAGAGTGCTTTGTGTAAAATTATTGAATTTTAGCAAGAAACAAAATATTTTCTTTTAGTATAAATATTCACTGTAAAAAATCAAATTGAGAGTAAAGGTAGGAAAAAAGATGATAATTTTAGAGATTTTTCTCTTAGTAATGACCGTTCTAGAGGTGTAAAACAAAAGAGGTCTCTTATCTTTAACCTTTAATTAGTAGCTGTGCTATAATACACAACAAGTGGAATCAGGTGGATGACTATACATATGGCAAGGTAAATTTATTTGGAGCTAAGGTAAGATCTTCTGGAAGAACATATTTGAAAATACAGTTGCACTGTTTTTAAAATACTATATACACTCACTACCTCAAACCCCAAGCAGCAATGAATTTATTGCCCTCATCACTGGAGACCCGTTTATAAGAAATATGGTGGCAGAAGCTTCTCTCATTTTTTCTTCAGAATTGGTCCTGTGGGATACAGAATTAAGTACATGCAATTTTATTGCCAGTTTACTTCCAGAATTTCCCATGTAGTTTTCCCATGGAGACCAGATACTGAGCCAATCTGAAAACTACATACTCCTATGATTAAACTACATTTTTTCTAAAACATTTTAACCCCTAAATAATTGTGGTGAGTTTTTTAAATCTCATTTTAAGTGAAACTTGTTCTAAGGAATGTTAAGTTACTTGGAGGACCATAGAGCAATAAAGTAGGGTATTTAGCTTTTTGAAACAAGCTGATTGTACAAATAGGTTTTGATGTAGTGGCAAAGTTTCTACTGATTTTAGTAGGCTTTTAAAAGTAGATGGCTAAGTTATATTGATGCACATCAATTTTGGTGCTGTTTTCACCTTCTTTCCTTGTTCCACTCTAGTGGTGTGTATTCTCTTGATACAACATTTTTGACATTTATTTCATAAGGGTAAGCGTAAACTTTCCTCTTTTTTTTTTAATCCATTATGTTGGATCACCATCTTCCGCAGTCTTCAAAAAGCTAAAGAAAAAGAAAAGTAACTGATAAGAAAAAGTAAATATAAGTAATTTCATCTAAAAATAAGATGGAAGAATAAGAATAAAAATAAGAAGTGAAAATAAGTCTATTCATTTCATAATTTTTTAATTAAGAAATATTCTGTCAATTTTTATTTTGAGTATTGCTTCAGCTTTTCTTGTTCTTATGTGCTTCATACCTCAGTGCTGTTTATTTACCTTGCACTTGGCTTTTTGCAATATAGAGAAACACACCAAGTTGTTTCAGAGAATCAAGATGGCAAAAAGAGGGAAGGAAAGTATTTTTCTTATACATATACAGCAACACTGAACTTATGACACCATGTCAAACTTAGCTCATGGCTATACTTGAACTGTAATTAATAATAAATGAAATCGCTGAATAAGGAAATGTAATTGCAGTATCTTCTAATTTATGTAGAAGACATTTTAGCTTCTGAACTAGATTTTCTAAATAAATTAGAAGATTATGGGCAGAGTTGGATATGTTGTTCCAGCTGATGCTGATCTAGGTTAAGAGGTGACCACAGCCTACTGATAGCTCCTCATTATCATCCTGTGCACATATTGCCTGCTGTAGACTGACATCTGCACCATCTGAAAGTATAACTACAGAGGTAGCTGCTTCCCACAACCATTTCAACTTCTACAATTCTAAACAGAGTGACATTTGTTCACTTGTTGCTAAGTTTTGACAGAATGAAGGGTGATGACAAACATACTGGGATGACCAGTATACTTAAGACCATATCTGAATGAGGACATTGAACTAGTTTATTTAAATGTCTGCTTAGTTAAACTAATGCAGAAGACTGTATAGACTTGTTTATTTCAATTTGAATCTTTCATGTGTAGACAGAATGTCTTTACATCAAAGGTATATGTAAGGAGACTTACATCAATGTAGGAGGATCATACAGGCTGTTGGAACAATAGATCATACATTTGCTTAAAGATGTATTATTGTAAAAACTGTTTAAAAATGTTTTATTGTAAAATAAAGTGGAGTAGGCATCTCTAGAAGGCAATATATCCCATACCAAGAAATAGAGAACTATTATTTGGAGACGTTTTGTTGAATCCTATGTTAGGTAACTTGAATTCCACAATTAAGGTGCTGAAGCTAATATATCACCCATCTTTGGAGGCTTGTGACAGGATCTAACTTAAATTCTTTTCATGAAAACACAGGAAACCTGTAAGAGGATCTTTATACTAAAAACTTGACGTTGGGGTATAATGGAGGCATTTAATTTGGGAGAGCGGATTCCCACCCCTCAAATTTACTACTATATGCTAATTTTAAATAATATGTGAAGTATACAGCTTGACTGCAAACCATATTGATGGTGTATCCCTCAGAATGTTATGCAAAAATCTTGGCTATTAAATATCTGTTAGATAACTGATAGGAAATGCTAAGCTTACTCAGTGTTAGCAATCCAGCCCCTTCGGCTAATCAGGATCTAAAACCAGAAATGCTTTTCTGCAGGAAAGCACCAAACTCTCAGTTTTTTAATGAACATGAGAAGGAGTCACACAATCTAAATTAGACTTTGACATTGTGTGTTTCTCATAATGTTTTAAATAGTGAGTGTTAGAGGATTCATCTAGAATGATATCTTTATCCTCTTCACTTTAGGGTAACAAGCCCAAAAGCCTCTTTACAAGGGAACACCTTTTCTTAGAAGTGGCAACTAGTGATTAGTTCCTTGTTGACACAGGCATGGTCAAAACGTCCAAATACAGTACTTCTGTTAAATTACATGCAAATAAAAGGAACACAGTCACAGGTAGAGGAAAAAAAAATGCTAGGTCAATGAGCAATTTTGAGAATTCGTTTAAAGAACTTATTTTAGCAAAATGAAAGACCTGGTGTGCTGTTTATATATAGAGAGTGGTAAACATTGGTGAGGGAAAAGAGAACAGTCAGTTTGAGTCAGGCCCAAGATGTGGTGAGTAGAGAGTCATTTTCAAGGCAGAGGTTTAGCAAGTCTAGTATTGGTGTAGGACATCAGCTGTCAGGAGTCTGCATATAAAGATTTTTCTGAGGCTACAAGTGAACAATCATCTTAAATTATATGTGTGCTCAAGACCAGGAACAAGTAAAAAGCAGAGAACATCTATGAGAGATATTCCAGCACACAATTATGTTTTCCAGAGAAGCTGTATAAACTTGATATAGTTAAAGATGACCTGAACCTTACTTGCCCCATTTTGATCCTGAGAGGATATGTATTCATCCTAATGGAAGTTACGTAGCTTGCCAACCTTACCACTAGACTTCTCAGTTTGGGTCACCAGCCGAAGAAGCTGATTAGGCAGAAAGTCCACAAAATTTTTCCTCCCCAGAAGGAGGAACAGATGGAGACTCAGTCATGCCATTGAGGTGACATGATGATATGCAAGCCCTGATTACTCAGATAATATATTGTTAGATTATAGAATGAAAGCCTGATACAGCGAAAACAATGTGTTCTTATCAAACTATTTCTATAAGAGATTTTATTTTTCATGTGAAAATTATACTATAAGATATAACTATTCCTTTGCCAGTAGTGTGATATCCTCTTGCTGAGACAAAATGCCAAAATTGAAACCACATTACAATCCAGCACTTTCTCATAGTGAAATGTGGCGTCATTTCAGAATACCTTAATGGCCTTTGAAACATTATATATATTTATGCATATTTGACTGGCATACTTTCATCTTTATACAGTACTCCTTTCTTTCACTCCACCACTCATGACTAATGGAACTAGCCTACAACTGTGTAAATAAATTGCAGAGGTTTAAGGAAAGCAATGCTACATACTTTATACATTTTTTTTTGCAATATGCAAACCACTATGATTATCATTCTGCATAGCTGGGTTTCATACCTGTAGAGTCATTTTAAAATGACCTTCTTCTCACTTGTCCTCTAGAGGCTGATGGAACCTCTTATTGTTTTATTTGTTTCTTTTTGCTTGCCTGGGGCATTTGCTGCTGCTTCATTTTAGTTTTACATATGCACTGTGCAAAGCCTAAGTAAAAGTGTTTAAAAAGTAAGATTCCCATTTTCAGTGTTACACAAATTATGTCAAAGTCAAACCTTGGATAACCTCAGCTTACGTGCCAAGTCTCACCTTCTCTGAGTGATTCATTAGTGGAATCACAAAAACACCATGTCCCCTCGTCTTCTCTGGGGGTCACCCAGCTTTGACCACACAGAGAAAATCTTTCAGAAAAAGATATGTTTTATACCTAGAGCTATAAAAACTTGACATTGTCTTTAAGCACACTCAAAAATAAGAGTTGATATTGAGTAAATGCAATTTCTAATTAATCAAGAAGATTAATTTCTATTACAAATTATATTTCAGACAGCCCTCTGCCTGTTAAAATGTCTGAAATCATGTCGGTTTTCAAACCTTTTCTGCAGTGGCAAGTTTGCAGTGTTTTGTCAAGATGCTCAATTTATCCAGATAGAGTGACAGTTCCCTCACAAAATCCATTATAAGTGCAAATATGAGACTAAGTGGAACTGGGTTGCTAAGATAGAGTGCAACCAGAAGCTGTAATGTTTTGAAAATAATTATGGTCTATAATTGGATCATAATGGATTAAATTCATTTTGGTGCGACTCCTTCAATATCAGTGGAGTTACGCCCGTAATAGCATTATATGAGGAATGCAGTTTGCCTTTCCTTTACACAGGTTGTATGCTTTATCCCAATTGTATCTGAATTACAATCAATGTGGTTTTAAATAACTGATTTTCATTCAATGTCATCTTGTACCATAGCCACTTAGAAATTTGTAAGGTCTTTGTAAATTGTTAAACACACTGAAAAACAATAATAATAATTTTAATTTTTGCATGTATATTCTTGTATATACAGATAATGTTATTACCTCTATAATTTTTCAGAGATCCATTTCCAGATCTTTTCATTCCTCACAGATTTTTTTTCCCTCATGGCCAAAGGATCTCAAAGATACCGAAAATCAGAAGCAAGTTGCAACTGAAGTATCCTCTAAGGTCACATTTCATGAAGAAAATCCTGGTAGTAAGAAGTATTACATTATTTTCCCAGACAAAGTAATCTTTTTTAGTCTCTAAAAGAAGCTCAGTTAGTTGCTGAGAAGAATGGTAGCCATGCCACAGTTATTTAAAAACTTGTCTTCACTCTGCTGCCCAGTAAATCAAGCAGTGGTAAGCAATCTAAAAGGGAAAACAAACAGTTTGTCCCTGCACACTGAAAGTGCCGTGTAAGCACCAAGCTGGTAAATTCTAGTCTCATTAATCTTTTTCTACAGGGCTCCCTGTCACCATCTCTGTGTTGGTGACACATACTCAAGTCTGCATTGAGAATGAAGAACCACTTTACATTGTTTTGAAATTTGTCTAGTTTCATGGTTGTAAAAGTTGTCTTTTTTAGCCTGGTAAAATCAAAACAACTGGATGATAACAGGTCACACATTTAGCTAGTAGAATGTATTTCACTTCTTCACTACCTCAAGAAATATGCACTATAACTTAATACAAACTTACATTAAAGTTTGGCAAGTCTTCAAGCAAGGCCTTATGAAAACAAAGGTACATCTGTTTAATTTCCATTCACTGTATGCATAATCTAGTGCTTTCCCTTTATGTCTTAAACTTTTATTTCTAGTTGCTACTACCTAAAAGTAATACAAATTAAATTGCTTAGTATCTAGCCTTTAGTGGTCCCTTTATTGTCTAAAAGACATGTAAATAGTGTGATTATAAATTAATTTTAAAATGTAGCCGTTTCCCCACACTTCCATCAGGCTGTTCCATTCTTTCCAAGCATGGCCCATTTTGCTTCCCCCAGTGGAAGGGTATTGTAAATAGCACAGCAAAATCACCAGTGCAAAATGTGTTAAAATTCTAGAATTATATCAATGGATGATTTATGTAGAGTAATAAATTTATTTCTTTGTAATGTGCTGGCAGAGCTCGCACCATTCAGGAAAATTTAATTGAAGACAATTGTTGGAACAGATGAGCCATAGGATATGCTTACTGTCAGATAGGCAACCTGGGCACCACTGAGTCTTGAAGAAAAGACCATTATTATTCTTACACACTAAAAATGTGCATTAAAAGATTTAAAAGCAAAGTAGCCAGACTTTAGAAATATGAAAACTTCATCATACCCTGGTAAACTAAGCCCATTCAGCAACTGAAGTAGGTAGAGCGAGTTTTTCTTTCTCAAGAGAAATATCCCATCTTCATTATGGAAAAGAACTAATTACATACATAGCATCAAGAATGTCCGTTAAATCAAAAGCACATTGACCTAGAAACAGATGTGTGTGTTGGTAGTAGGTAAGTCCAAAAATTCTGAGGTTACAGGGAGGCAGCACATCTTTCCTCAACCTACCACGAGTCACCAGTGCAATGATTGAACAAAATTAAGTTAATGAAAAACATTCCTCATGTGAAACTTAAGTATATCAGAAGTTACATTTGATCTTCCATCTTCTGGAAATATAAACAAACAAGCAAACAAATAAATAAATGCTTAACAACATTTTACAATATTGGCTCTTTATTTTTTTGTGTGTGAAAATGTTTATCTGTGACATAGTCAGTTAATACAGACAATAAATATGAATACAACATAATAATTATTCTTATTTCAATATGTCCCAGTGAGTGCAAGGACTCCAGAGGTCCTTATTAAAAATATCTACAGTTCATAGAGCTAAATGATAACAATGACAGATCTCTTTGTTAATCAACATGAAATCTTACAGAAATATAGTTAATGGGACCAGGCTAAACCTACTTTGAACTAAAACTCCCAACATAAGGGATATCTTATGCAGTCCAGAACACTGGATGACAAAGATGACCCCACAGAAGCCAAGGATGAAGCTTTCATTCTGCTTAAACTCTACTGTAGTTAACACTGTAATTTAAAATTATATTCATTTTATTGAAATGCATTTAACAAGTGATTGTTGTGCACTGTAATCTTCATTGCCTTAGCATAGCAAAAGAGAGAGAATAAAATGAACTTAGTAGACCACATACCATAAAATATATTGTTAGGGAATTAGGGCATATATCTATGGTGAGATGCAAGATACTACTTCAAAATGTCATTCTTTAACAATGAAATGTTGAAATAGCTGCAGCTAGAAAAATGCTTCAAGGAAGGTAAGTTATAATGGTTCATTGTGCTTTATGACATCTCTTTGTAGAACATAATTCCAAAGAAAGAATAATTTCTTTCCTTATTATTGTGATCCCTTTTTTCCTTAAATGAGCTCTTGTGGTGTGAAAGCATTTTAAATTAATGGCTTGGATTGTAGTCTATGTCACACCATTGAATGAGCTTGATACCAAAGCCAAAGTACATAATGGTAAACAGTGCAGCTACACAGCTATTGAGGCATGTTTTGACTTCATACTTGACTTGTCACCAGGTGTACAGTCTGCTCACATGATCATATATGCTTTGGTCTTTTTCTAGTGCATACCAAACTGGTTTATTTGGCATCTGGGTGTGGAGGAAAAGCTAGTTCACTGCTGAACTCCTAGGCA
>NW_010207962.1:82526-86697 GCF_000695765.1 Mesitornis unicolor
ATCCACAAACGCAACACTAAGTCAGAAATTTGTATTCCCTTGAAAACTGAAAAAGATAACATATTTGTTGTCCTGACACCTTTATTCATCATACATAAATCTGTAAACCATTTTTATTTCTTTTCTTTGTTCATACTCTGCCTAGTGCTGCTGAATGGCTGCATTCTGTCAGTAGTTCACGTTCATGACTCAAGGACTTATTTTAGTAATGAAGTCTGCATATAAATTAACAAGAATTATGGCCTACTGAAGAGGAAAGGGTTTTTGTTGAAGGCCTAATGTGTACACTGTATACACTTTTAAAAAGTTTACTTCATATTAAGTCCAGTCTAGTCCCATAGACTAGACCAGGTGCTTTAGTTTCCTCCAAAAAGAATCCAATTTATGCACTCTGTAAAGTGAATTAAATTATGGACAGTGGAAGTTTGCTTCAAAAGTGCACTTCTGGTCTGAAATACTGCATTAAAGTTTGGTATTTCAGCCTGTTTGTATCTCAGTTTGAACTACTAAAAATTGAGAAATGGTGAAATGTGTAATTTCAAATTAGCTAAAACCTGCCAGTCAAAACAGACATTTGAGTGCAGCCTAGCAATGTAGCATCTCACAGGTATCACAATTATTACTCCACTTTACTCTGCCCTGTGTATGCAGTCTGTGGACTATAAGTACATACACACAGTCTGTGGACTGTATTTTCGGAGTAGTCTATACTTTTTTAAGATTCAGACATCAAATTGATTAAATCAGTTCATTCAAGATGGCAGCTTCTGAAGTTGATAAAGCAGCTGCTAGTAAATCCAGACCAACAGTGTGTCATGCTAGAAAATCAAAGCAGAATTTCAAATTCTGACTGATCCAATAGAAAGTGTTATTTCTTGGCTTTCTTTATATTCTGACAAAGTCAATCTTTTTACATGGAAAAATGAAGCTTTGATAAAATGCTTTTAAAAATATGTGTAGTAGGAAACTGTTATGTTTACATGTTTAATCAAGCTTGATTTTTTTTTTTGGATAATCAACATGTTTTTATCATTTAAGGTGATAAACAGCAGTGAAAACTGCTTGCATCTTATTCTCTGAATAGATAATAAGTTCGGTCAACAAGAATTGACTCCTTTTTAATAGCAGTAAAAATAGTTGAGTAAGAGGATTAGCTTGAAAGTCTTATGGAAACCTTGGCGCTAGTTACATTTTTGATTTTAAGGGATGTACTGCCTAGGATTACATTTGATTTTCTTCAGAATATTAACTTAAGCCTAAAGGTTGCCCAGTAAAGCTTTTAACAAGCTGAAATAATACATCTGGGCTAGGGAAATCCTCCCCTTCAACTGGCTATTGTTTATACTTCTGAACTCTTCTCTCCAGCTACCCACTTTGACATACTCACACAACACATCCTACTGCATGCACCTCTCACCCTTTGCAGTGCAGTGCGAACACACAACCTTAACTGATAGTAAAACATCTTTACTGCTCTTCTGTGTTATCCCTGAGTTAAATAAGTGATGTGTTACATGCTGTGACCTAGTATGTACTGCATCCATTATTGATCTTTGTGTAAGTTGAAATACAGATGCACAGGGATGCACAGGGATGCACAGAGTCATGGCTTCTGGAAGTGCAACCCCAGCAGCTTAGAGAAATGGGTCCTTGACCTGGCTTCTCCAAGGAAGGTGTCAGCCAGATACTGTACAGACTGCAAGTGCCTATGGGGAATATAGGTTCAGCCTAAATATTGGCTACACCTGCAAATGTGGAGCTGTGGCTGGCTCACCTCTGTTGCTCCTCCAGATTGGGCAACTCCTATCAAAATTTTTATTAAAATAATATAATTAATACATAAAACACTTCGAGTTGTCAAAATCCACTATCCTAAATAGCTCAAAGTAGCTTTCTATGATGAATTTTTACAGCACTGTTTTGATGGGATATTTGCAATTTTACTGCCTAACCTGGGGACTGTAGAGTATTTTGTTAATCAAAATCAAATTCAGGCACATCTCTAGGAACAATGAGTGCTGTAAGGTCAGTCTTCCAGTCTGAATGATGGTATAGTTTGAAAAGAGGTTAGTTTAAAATGGAGTTAGGGATGCTGGAAGAAATCCCTCAGTTTAATGTGGCAGTGAAAATAGTAAATACTGTTCCTAGGCTGCATTACACAAGAGAGCTAACTCTAAATCAGCCAGAAAGCAGATTAGAAAATGGGTCTCTCACATCTCAAATGAGTTTTCTAACCACATGTTATTCTAAAACAAGTCTCCTTGAATCTTTGTTATTGGAATTAAATTATTTCTTAGAGCACAAATGATCGAAGCCTCCAAGGCTGTCAGTCACTGAACTGAGAGTTTATCTGCATTTCCACACTACTCCAATGAATGTCTAAATAGTCATAAACTGTAGAACAGCATCAACAAAGAAAGCATAGAACATCTCTTACATGGGCAGACTGTGTACCTCATAACTTCTGATAAGTGAAAGTTTTGGTTTCATGTTTCCTCAGGCAAAAGTGACACTGTGGCTAGCTGAGAATTTTTGTTCCTAACACATAGCTTAAAATAGGATCTCACATCCTGTACTGTCAATCTAACCCCTAATAATGAAGATTATTATTTTACTTTAAAAAATTGTAATGTTCAAATTGTGTAGGTAAATTGTTCTGCTAAACTCTTTTTTTTTTCCAGTGAATTAAAAATATTTTTTATTACCCCTATTCAGAAGGCGGTATGTTCATTTAGCATAAGTGAGACCATCACAGGGTAACTGTCTTTGTCTCTGGAGATATTATATGACAGCTCCCAGAGGAATCATTGTCCTTGGAAAACACATCTATTTGTGAGAAACTAAGAGACGCTCCACCTACTTATATCAGCAAAGATTATGAGATGACCAGTGCAGATTAGTGATTTTTACATGATACATAGACAGTGAGGAGATAGAGCATTCTCTAATCCAGAAAAGGCTAAGAAAATTCAATGGCTGAAAAAGAAGCTAGACAAATAAAAAGGGAAATGAGTGGAAATGTCACAAAATCGACATATTTTTGCCATTCAGGATTGTAACAACTTTGAAAGGAATGTGACACATACTACACCATCTGGGGACTTTGATTCATGCTTGTCCTATTTCAGTGACAAGTTACTGAACTCAGTATTAACATTGCTTGATGAAACTCTGTGCCCAGTACTATGCAGGAAGAGAGTTTTGATAAAAGTAGGTCTCCTGGCCTTAAAACCTGAAATCTAAACTCACTTCAAATTAGCAAGGCAGTAATGTTCTTACAGGCCAGGAGGATTTGATTCGTATTTAGTTGAAAGACCTTCAGTGCGATGATTATTTTTCCTGTTATGGTAGATCAGAACAATGTATTCTCCTTGCTGTGCATGGAGTCGTGTGGAATGACCATGACAGCTAGCAGTATTTGGGATCCACACCAGAAATTAAGTTAGCTATGAAGTGAAAAATAATGACAAATAGAAACATTCTCTGTCCTAAAAAACTGTGTGTCTGTGAGGTTCAGACTTTTTGAATGAGTTGCAGTGCATTAAACTCACAGACAACTTAGTAAATGAAATTTAAAGAAATACTTATCTACCCACCTGGGCAAAACAGCATTTGCATACCTTTAATACTCAGTCACTCACACCACCTTTTATGATATGTTTTGAGGTAATTTAAATAGTTACAGACTGAAGGCTCTTTAACCATCATTCATAAGGTTCATACTGATAAATGTCCTTTGTAGAAATGAAAGTTGATTTATCATCTGTTGCACACTGAAGAATGTATTGTTTACTGAGAAAAAAAAAACAAACCTCGTCATTTAAGGATTCAGATGGGCTGTATTCCATTTATTTTACTTACTGGGCTGGTGAAATGCGTGCAACATGTTTTGTTAACAGAATGATTTTTAACCCACAATATATTTGCAGCTGAAAAATATTAAGTTTATTAGTGAAAAAATGTCATTTTTACACTATTTGATTCACAGTTGAGAAGATTGAAGGTTTACAGGTCTGGCTGTAAACTTGAGGTATGAGTATGTGAGATATACTATCCTTTTCTTTTAAGACATAGGAACATGAGAGATTTTTGTTTATTTTTAGCCAAAACTACATGTGCTTAGGAAGACCTAAATTTCTTTTTCTTTTCCTTCCCTTTCCTTTCTTTCCCT
>NW_010207962.1:86728-91335 GCF_000695765.1 Mesitornis unicolor
AAGATACCTATCCCCTGGGACCAAATTCAGTTGCTTGTCTTTTTCCATCAAAGTAATAAATATTTTTTGATAGCAGTACATGCTGACTCACAGCTGATGGAATCTTTAACTCAACTAAATTGTATCCCATGCTATTTATTTATTAATCTTTCTCTTTTAATTGTTAATGATCTTGCAATTGTACTAAGCAAAACAATTGAAAAAGTGATGGAATCCATATAATCAGGAGTATGACAAATAGTTGGACCAGTGAAAGAAAACATCTCAGCAGGACAGTGTGATGGCAGATAAGCATTAATTTTTGTTAATCAACACCAAATTGAGCTGTGGCTCTGCCAAAAACCACCACCAATGTGGCAAATACTGCAGAAGACATAAAATTATTTTACTTACTGTGAACATTCCTAATGGGCTATTAGAATCTTTTTAAAAAATTATAACCTGGTTTTGATCTTATAAGATGACCCTTCTCAATACATCCATTTCAATGCAAATAATTAATTAACTTTAGTAAGTCAGTTGCACAGTAAATGAATACAGATTAGACATTTAAAAGGTATTCTTTAAGAGTTCATTGTACGATGCAAAGTACAATGAAATGTTAATGGAATGTTCTACAGAACTGAATAGGGATAAAACGAAGACATTTTTATATAGATAAGTGACTCCTATAGTGTACAAAATTTATTATGATATTGTTTTTGCATAAGTAGAAATTTTAAACCTGCCTTTGGACTTTTAATTGTAACTTTTCTTAATTATGAATAGGTTATTTGTGCCAATAAAAATATATATTTTCATAACATTTTTAGTATTATATACCATAGTCAAGTGATATTAAATAAGTATCAATTAACAATTCATAACATAGCATTCCTCCATTTATATGAGACAATTATCTCAGTTATTGAACTGTTTGACAACCCGGACTACAGGAAATAATTTAATCAGAGCCTTTTCAAGACCTGCAAGTCAAAATCATCAATGTATCCATCTATTCTCAGATAAATCTCTCTTTTACATGTTTGCTTTTTTCAATGTGTTTGCCCATGCGAAGAAGTACATAGTGATAAACTTTTGGGCTGGTTGTGACACAGCTAACATAATATGACCATGCAAAGAATGTCAGGAAGAGTGAAAGAAATCTCAGACTAGTCACATAATATTTTCCAGATGTAGTCTTTTCAACACTCCGTGTTTTATCTGATTGACTAATTAATACTTGCATTATTTTTTTAAAAAGTGAGTATAGTTCATAACCTATATTGTTAATAGTACATATTTTAATCCTTGAAATTTCTGTAGATGTATAACATTTTGTCTCATCCTATGCTGTAAAAGATCATCACTTTTACAAGTTTTTCATAACAGTTCTTTAAATATTTGCATTAGAACATCAGTGGCTAAAGAGCTTCAGCATTTTGAGAGAAGAAGATATAATATACATTCCCTCCATTCCCTCCTTAACAGTGTCACCAATCTTTCAAACCGAACTTGAACTATTTCAAACGAATGAGCTGAATGTTGCATTCTCATCCTTTTCCATATCAAAAATTACAATCCACTGAAAAGTGCATGTTTGTAGAGGAAAGAGCAAGCTCTGAGTCTTTTATATCTTTGGAGACCTTTGAACACTGAGCTTTTTAATATAGATAAGCAAGTTGTCACTTTTTGCTAAATTTTAAAAGAAAAATAAACTATTTCCAAATTGTAATGGGGGCATGCTTTATTGAATGAACATAGTGAATATACTCAAAAGTGAGTCCTCCTGCAAGAAAGTCACTGCAAGACTACTATATATTGTGGATAGGTTTTATACGTAATCTAGCCATAGAGCTAGTTAGACTTATCAACCGCAGAAGATTAGACACATGGGAATCTTTGACTCCAGCAAATCAGAGAGCCTAACTTCCACAGAGACAAATGGTTGATTGGCTTCTTAACTGAATCAAACTTCAGTGTGAGTTCATATTTCCTGCAGCCTCTTCTCACAGCAATTCTTCCATCTCCTCCAGTACCTTTTGTTTATTTTCCCAATATTCCTAGCTTCCATCTGCATAAACTATCTATCTTTGCAGTGAAAAAAGAGACAACATTAGTTTTGGCTTGTGCTATGTGTCTTTACTGGACATTGTACCCTCATTGCTGATAAGCTGAATGGGCCTATGGGTTTTGAGACTGCAGCTTTAGATATGTTAGGCTGCATTTGTGTATCCAGTGCAGGGCTGTCACAGACAGCTCTTTAGCCATTAAACCAAAAGACTTATGAGAAAAACTGATAGACGGAAGTAGACTGAGTGACTATATAAAGTCATTATATAAAGTTCATTTTCTTAGATGAAAAAGCTAAAATTTAAAATAGTTAAATAGTTTTGGTACTTTGAAAGATAGATAGCAGCTAACAAACACAATTTGAGACCCGCATTTTTATACAGAGGTATCTGAATATCATGTATGTCCCCACAAGGTCTTTGTTTTGGGTCAGGGACTCAACTGTTTCTAGAAACGTGCTCTGAGGATTTTATGGATGTTGCGAAATTTCTCACTGTTGTTAGTACTGCTTCACTTTCAGTTATGTCAGTAACTCTGGAAATGCTAAGTGCGAAAAATACCAGCCCTAACTAATACTTGACCTGTGTAAGGGCAGACTTCACATTACTTAAATATTTACTTCTTTCTAGTGTTATATTTCTAGAACTATCTGTCTTACTATTGAAAAAGTGGTAGCAATAGTCTGTATACTGTGGACTGAAAAGTGTATTATGGTTATTAGTAAATTCTGGGATATTGAAAATTTGTGGGAATGAGACTGATAACTAGGAAGAGACAAGTAAAGGTCTAAGGTTCCTTATTTCATTGTGAGTCACTAATAAAGTTTTTTAATCCAAATGCAGATGCCTACAAAGTGCATTCAGAGGAAACAACTGTGCATCATGCTGTTATTCAGATGATTACACAGATATGTTCGCAGTGCAATGATAATCACTGTTTTGTTAAATTTAGTGCAAAAAGAATCTGGATTACTTCTATCATCCACAGTAATCATAGGAAAATCACAGACAGAAGATATTTCCTGTACTGAATGAAAAGCAGTTATTCCTACCTTTAGGAGAGTATGCATGAATAGATCTATACCTATATCCCGGCAGCATTTTAGAGTAAAGAAACAACCCTTCTAAAGTTTGTACATTTCCTGACATTTACGAGTTTTATTCTTTAATGGGAGATTTCAAGCCCTATTAAAAGTACACAGTTAAGAGAAAAATTTAATAGAATGGAAAAAATGGCAGAGGAAATCACAGAAGTGAACTGCTGAAACAGAAGCAGTCTGGTAAAGATGATCACCCTTCTAGGATTTCAGTATTAGCAGAATAATTATCATAGTGGCTCTTGTGGCTATAAGGAATCTAAATTATATCTCTGCATGTTTCTACCATGAAAAACAACCTTAAAACCCACGACAGGATACACATAAATAAAACTTAATGAATGCAGCCTTTCCCAAATTACCTCCAGTGTTGCCCTCCACATTTTGGGAGAAGTTTTTTCCTGGTTTACCATGAAATAGTTGGATAGCCATCTAGTATAACAAAAGGAAGAATAACACTAACAGCAGAATAGGTCAGCCATGACCTTGTATACTCGAGTTTTGAAAAGATTCACGGATGGAGATTCTCCAACTTATCTGGACAGCCTTTTTCAATGCTGCATCTTCTTTCCCCCTACCCACCCCAAGAGTTTTTTAATGTTCAGTCTGAAAGTTTCAAGTTGTTTTTTGTGTCTGTTGCTCCTTGATATATTATTTATCACTTCTGGAAATAATTCTTCTTCATTATCCATTTTTTGTAGTTGTTTTATTTTGTTTTTCATAAAGCGAAACACTAAGTAAATTCTCTGTGTGTTTCAAAATAGTTTATTCACATACTTTGATTCCGATTGTATGGTAGCTCTAACCACTGAAAAATAATATTGTACTTTATCTTGAAACATAAATAAAATTATCAGTGCACAAGACCTAATCTATACTCTTATACTAAATGAGATCTATTCCCTGAAACCAATAACAGTCTGACTATCCTTGTATTATTAAACTTTCTCAGTGTTTAATACAGGGTGGCCTCAATTAAACACCATGTTGTGAAAGATTCCTGGTCTGTGATCTGTCTGAGCTGTGCCTAAACAGAATGTGAAAACTGTTTGGGAATGCTGTGTAGCCTGACAACCCTAAAATCAACACCTACTGTTCTAGGAGAAAGAAAACTAAAACAAAGAGAAAAAAAAAGCTTATCCTAAAATTTATTTTGATGGTTCTGTTTAGCATTAGTTTATTTACATAGATACACTCAAAGCAATATTTTTTAGTTGTTTCTGTTTACTTCTGACAGTCAGAGAGAATGGAGGATAAGTGTTTCGTGTGTGAATTAATGTTAACAATGGCCATCAAGGACTACTTGTAAAATGAAGCACCTCAGAGAAAGAGACTAAGATTTTTAGGTTAGGAAACAGAAATTCTTTTGTCATTTCTCAGTTTTTTCAACAATGTTGAAGAAGCCATTTCACAATGCCATACTTCAGTTTCCCCACCTGCAAAATGCAGTTATCACTTC
>NW_010207962.1:91366-110559 GCF_000695765.1 Mesitornis unicolor
CGATTCAGTTTCTATGCAAACCTCAGTTTTGGTTTTACCATTACACAAATAAACAGAAATACTCTTTCCAGTTATCATGAGCTATTTTTCAACAGGATTTTTTAATATGGTATCTGCTCAGTCCCTAAGGAAGGGAAAAAGCCCTGCTTTAGAAAAGACAAATACTTGTGCCAATGCAGGGACATTATCAGAAAAAAATGAAATTCTTATAAAGAGAGTAACAACAGAAAACTGGCCAATGTGTACGAAAAGGAGTGAAAATACTCCTTTCAAACACATAGGAGTTCAGAGAGTGGGTAAAAGAAGATCATCTCATCACACTGACAAGGGTCTTGCCAAAGAATTTCAAGAAGCTGGAGCCTGAAAACCAACCTCAGTGGGTATCATTCCTCCCTTGGGTACTGCAGTGTAGCACCAAAGGAAAAACAAAGCCATGATCAAGGTATTACTTACCAATTGCATGAAATATATGTGTAGGGGATGATTGCTAAGAAAGTTTCTTATTTTGGCAGCTTTTGTAAAATGTGACTAGCTCCCAAATCTTGTGTTTAGATCTAAAGATGAATCTAGGATACAGTGTTTTCTAAGGAGCATTTATAGGATACTTTTTACCTTCATTTCTGAAGATGAACAAGTGAACATTAGCCAGGTAGTTAAGATTATGAAGAACAAGTCTGAATCTGTATCTTCATTTTACACCAGATTTTGCAGCTTCTACTTTGTGTTCTGTTCATTTTGCTGGTAACTGAATGCAATTCCTCCCTCCCTCAAGCCTATGGTAAATCCAAGTAATATTGCTCAGGGATAGTAGAGGCAAAGGAAGTCCATGATAACACAGGAACAGTATTATTAGGAACTGGTCATTTCTGGAGATCATAAAAGACAAAAAAGAATGTTCATGTTAAGAAATTAAACCCAGGAAATTTAAAATAAATAACTGGATAAATGAATTGAAAATACAAATATTAAGATATGAAGAAAATAATCTCATAAATTAAAACATACTGGAGAACAGAGACTAAAAGAAATTCAAATGCAGACAATATTAATGGCACAAGATATGAAGAAAAAGAAGGCTAATGTAATGGAATTAGCTGATAAATACTACAGAAATCTTAGAAACCTGTAAATAAATAGAAAATTGGAAGCTAATAAAAACATCTAAAAATATTTTAAAGACAAAATATATTGTAAGCATTGACATGAATGACACTGTTAAGATTATTTGCTACATATACTGACCACAAACAGATATAAAAAGCAGAGGATGGCAGAAATTAAATAGAAAGAGCTAGAATGGTTTCATAACTGGTGACATTAAACTAGACAGAAATATTGCAGATGCCACCATATAACTGGTGAGAGTGAAGAACTGACATTTGTTCCAATGATGAGCATGGAGAGAAGACAAATAAATCTTGCAGTCATGAGTTATCAGAGGTATAATACATAAACCAAAGAAACACATGATTTTGCCTACAAAGCAGAGGATGAGCGTGAAAGCAAACATAGCTTCTATGTTGTCAACATAGACATTGAAATCATATAAGATTAATAGTCTTAGGGATTCCAGAGCCAACTGAGAAAGAAAATCCATAAATTCATTAAAGAACCCGTGTAAGCTCTTGGAAGTCTATAAATTCATTGTGAAGGCTGCAAAAGTGATATGTGAATAAAAAAGACGGAAGATACACAAGGCTGGTGACTTGTTCATTCTTCAGGAAGAACAGAAGGGTCTTCAATACCATACCTACATCACCTTTTCATAAATTGAATGCATGATGTGTACAACTCCAATGCAGTCAAACTTGATATTGGTTTATGAGGTACTTTTTAGATTCTGACAAGTATGAAAGCACTAATTCTATAATGAATCTAGCCTTAATTTAAAAAGAAGCAATCAAGATACATTTTAAGTTCTGTGATGGAGTGCAATTCAAATATCCACTTAAACGTGCTGTAGTATACAGGTGCATTTCTGAGTCAGAACATAGCAGAAGAGTGAAATGCAAGAAAATGCAGAGTTATGAGAGTCTATGTGAGTATTTCAGAATGGTCTGATTATAAGTCTGTTCTGCGGCTGAAGGAGAAGAACTCAGCTCTACCAGGTATTAAGGGTTAATTTTTCATGGTGGCTTAACAGTATTTTAATCCCCTAAATTAATATAGAGCAGAAACCCAGTCACACGCTGACCCTCTACTTATGCCACTGCCAGTTAAGTTCTTCTGGTCAGTGGATCAAACCCTCTTCTGAGGTTAGAAATATTTTATTATTCAGCCTAGAACTTGAGTGTTGGGTGTCATACAAACAGGCACTAAAACAGTTATTGAGAAGTGTTTTATTTCATATCCACAGAAAAACTTCTGTTCTTGACCAATAATTGAACCATGTCACAGAGGCACAATTTCTAGTTGTGTTTGACAGAAGAGGCCAAGCATGTCTTCTTGAATATAATAAAATGCAACATAAACCATTCAAGTGAAGACTCCACTTCCAGAACATGAAGGCAGAATCACAGATACATTAAACGAGTTAAAAATTAGATTGCATGATACTTGTAACAATAATATTTGTGCCAACCTGACTTCTTGCTGATGTATGATGGGGTCTTCAAAACGTACCCTGTTTGAAAGAAAATATCCTACTTTGAGTCCTCACCCTTTAGTCTTTTACAACACATTAAAAAATAATGAAGTGTAACAGCAGCATCTATGTAACATAAAAACCTCGCAATACAGCTTTTGTTACCTGGCAACCACCCAAACAAATAGAAATATCAGGTGAAGAAATAGGCAATTTACCCAGATTGAGGCTGTAATTGATATAGGACTAGAGTTTCATCTGTAGTTAGAAGGCTGTTATCACAAGCCTTTAAATGGCAGAAACCATGCCATAGCTGCTTTGGATGGATAGGTAGGTAGGTAGGTACTGAGTAGACAGATAAATATGAATACATCATACACACCCAAATATCTCTGTTATGTAAATATTTCCACAAATATATTTTTCAAAAATATGAAAACATAAATAGATGTATAAGTGTCAAAATTCACTCTTCTCTCATTACTATAGGAACTTAATTCTTTTAATTAGACACAAAGCTATACCGAGTTTTGCTTCTGTCTGAAAATAACCCCAACTAAAATAAAACTGCAAAAACCCATGACACTGGTCCTAAAGAAAAAACACAATATGACCCTGACATTATGTAACATATTACATAGTCACACTTTTACTTTATGTTTGGGTTTTTTAACAATGCCAAGAATGTGATAAATCTGTTTTTATATCTTAATTAGCTAGTGACAACAAGGCAGGCAATGTTTTAGAAACAAATTCCACTTTCTAACTACATAATTCATGGAATCACCCTTGTTTTTAGTTCTTCTAAGAAATAAACACAATTAGTATAAAAAAGAACTCTTTATGCAGTGAAATGCTACCAAAGTGTGGATGTCAGGATAAACTGTGCTATACTGGGGATCATCCAACTTCAGTAATACCAGTACTTGAAAATGAAAAATCAATTAGTTTGTGAGGTCTCAGATTTCAGGCTTTTTAAATAGCTCTGTGCTTCCATGCCTAGTAATTTAAAGACATTGCCACCGGCACTCTGAAAGGCAGTGCTTAGTCTCTAATCACAATTTCAGTAAGGACAACAAAAAAAACCACTGAGCAGATCAGCTTCAAAGGAAAAAAAAAAAAAAAAGAAGAAGAAAAAAGCCCATTCTCAGCCAAGAGTTTTTCCATTACAGATCATTACATGAAGTTTCTAGGGAAACATCAACCCTGTATATTTTTAAATGCCCTTGCAGATTGTTCTGTAATTTTTTTTTCTTGGTGGTATTTTTGGGTTTTTTTTTGTTTCTTCTTGTTTTTTGTTGGGGTTTTTTTGTGCTTTTTTTTAAAAAAATAAGTATCTTCTAGCCAAAAAGAAAGGAAATTTTGGATCTCCCATTTAATCCTTTTCAGTATCTGCTTCGTTAAATGTTAAGGCTGTGTGGATCCAGATACAGTTCTTTTGGCCCTCACGCAAAATTTTATTTTAACCTCTTTTAATTAACTTCTATTCCTCAGTCTTAATTGTTGTTAGCAAATGTGACTCGAGTGCTGACCTCATGGTACTGCTAATCTCTTACATGATTTTTGATGAGAGAATATTTTCACACAACTGCCCTGTGATTTGTGCTGAGGCTCCGGGTATTTCTTGTCAAGAAGAATTGCTGGCAGAGCTGGCAAGTGCCTACAGTAGTGATGATCTTCCCTAAAGGGAAGATTCACAAAAGTTCAAAACTGTAGTCAGGTCTAAAGTCCCAGTCTGACCTTGCAGTGGATTCAGGTGTGGCTATCTCTTTCACAGTTCCCTTGCCACAAAGGAAGAGATATTCAGAAAGAGAAAAAGTGTGAAGAGTTTGAATCTGGAATTCTCAAATCCAGTCACACTTTTTCCCAGACCCAATCAGAATTTAATTATTTATATAACAGTGGAATACCTCCAACAGGCATGATCAGTAGAGCAAATAAATAGCTTGGTAATTTCCTTCATGGATTCTATGTTCCCATAAAATGTCCTGTTTTTCAGAAGTCTATATCTGCTAATGAAAGCCAATGTTTTTGGATATTTTTTTTGGCCAGATCCAATAATATTGTGTCATGCTACAGCTACTGCTGTTGAAATTGTTGTGTTGTAGAACCCATAAATGTAGACTATATTAGACACAGAAGTATCATCAAGGTTTGCATGAGAGTGATCTGGTATGCTGAGGCAATGAGGCATAAGTGGAAACAGAAACTTCAATTGCCTATATCACATCCCTGGAGTGTTGTGAGGCAAAGCACAGCTAAGCCATGCCTTCGACACCTCAGATCTCAGGAGTATGTTATCCAATTATCTCATGGCAACCACCCCTTTAGGGCTCACTATCTGCTATTAGGAAACACTTTGATGGTGGGTGGAAAAAGATATTTTTGGAAGTGGAGGATGAAGCTGTTTAGAAGAGAGAATTACTGTAATCAGAGCATTGTGTTACTAAGTTGGAAAAGAGAGACAAAATACTGTTCCAACTTTGTTAGCTTCAGTAGCTGTTAAGAAAAAATGCTTCAGCCTAGCAATTTCACCAACATTTCAGGAGAATTCAGATTAAATTTTCTGTTAGAAGACTAAAAATTATTAGGTGGTGTAAGAAACTGAACAAGCTGCTGCAGGGTAAGTTCACAAAGTGAGCTCTGTAACTGATTTAGAGCTCACCAACTTTTCCTCCACTCTCACCCTGCTACATCTGTGATGCAACTTGCTTCTCTCTCCACAGTACAGTAGGTTCTGTACTATGCAGCTTTTACTGCTGTAAGTGATGTTATGCATTACCATGGTAATGATGTTTGCTAGCCACATCTTAACATCAACAGTTACAGTCTTGCTGTTGTGATGTGATTAAAAAAAGCCCTCCCACATTTTCGGCAAAGGGCACATACAGAAACACTGAGGGAGGGGCAGAACAGGTTGGATCTAAAAGAAATTGTCATTCAGCCTCCTCTTAAATGTGAGCAGAGGCAAATGGCAAGAGCTGTTCACTGCTTCTGCAAGGCTTTGAGGTTATGCCACTGTAAAACATCCAGTGTACAGACTCAGGCACCCATATAGACACAGGCCCAATTTGAAGACACTGTTTCAGCTGCTTTGTGGTGGTAGCGTTAGTTTCTAGCTGTTTATTTTGATAACGAGTGAAAAGGTATGTCTCTTCTCCTAACGCATGCAGCATTGATACTGGAAGAGAAACTGACTTCATCACAGGTGCTTCAGCACAAAGTCCAGCATCCTGGACTAAAGACACTTCTTTTGACAGTTTGATAAGATGCAGACTTTCAACTGAGGAAAGCTGAAGTATAGAATATATGAAGTATATATATAGACATTGTCTCCTTCAGGACAGCTCTGCTTGAGGGTGGCAGAGAGGTGGAGCTGATAGTAACTTAGATCATGTTTAAAGATTATTCAATATAGTTCCATGAAAGATTCCTGGAATGCTACAAATTTTCACATTATCCACCTTTTTTTTTTCTCCAATTATGTTAATCATAGAATAGAATCATAGAATGAGTTGGGTTGGAATGGATCTGTGAAGAAAATCTAGTCCAACCCCCCCTGCAGTAAGGAGGGACAAATGGTAATGCAACCCTTCCCTAGGAAGTCCAGATTTAAATCCAGATTTGGCTCTATGCTTTCACACTCCATTAATTTCCTTCCTTGTTGATAATCAGCGGCAATGGATCTTCTAAATGAAATTCAGATTATTGCTTTGGGGACAAACTCTTGAAATACACTGCCTATTTCACTATTCAAGATTGCCGGGATATCCTATTGTTGGCCACTTGCTAAAACAAGCAAAAATCTTAGAGATACTCAGCTTTAGAAAGGTTTTAGTCAGCAAAGATTCAGACAGGCCATTTCCTCATTCACTTGAGTATTCCTCTCTTCTTGTAAAGCAAATAGAACCTTTGGGATCTGGTGACTATCTGTAAATTACATGCTGATGCAGCACCCTTAGCTACAGCCCAGGAGAGTTTCTGAATCTGAATAGAAATCTAAACTTTCCTTCCACACAGTTACAGAATATACAGCTTCAAATTCCTTCTCAGATGTAAATCCCCATTAGAGCACTGGACAACCACAAAGAGGAATGCAGGAGGCCCCCGGTTATCATGGAGCTAACTAACTATGATATACACTACGTAGAAGCTCTTGACATTCCTTTTTGTCATTTCCATGCTCAATAATAAGGCATGACAAGATTTAGACTGGCACAAGTATATTGTCTGTCAGAGGCGCTTCAAGATTTTATTTGGCTGTTAATCAGCTCACATTACTCCAGGCTGTTTGATACACAGAGCACAAAGCAGCTTAACACTGTTGCTATTAATGTTCAAACTCCACTGAAAACACTTCATTAAACAGCCTACTGCAGTGTAATTGTTTAATAATATTTTGATTAGGTTGTTTAGTAGACAATCCTTGCTGTAAAACATTTTCTTTCTGTCAAGTGACTCTTTGGGAAAAGGCAATATCAAAATCCTCAGGATAGTGTTGTTTTAAAAAAAAGTCAGAAGGGCTTAAAATTATTTTTTATTATGTTTTATTACTTTTTTGTTGTTTTGTTGTTTTTTTCACAGTATTTATGAAATCTATTAAACTTTTGTTGCTGTTAAGGAAGATCTGTTTCAAGTTATTATGAATGAAGTGCAAACACAGACTTCTTCAAACACAGTCAAAAAATCATTCAACTGATCTGTTCAGGAATCTTGATCCAAATTCATCGTCCTTCCAATAATAATGTGTAGAGCATTTGCCAATGTCTTCAGGCCTGGCAGATTCTCATAAGAGTTACGGTCATCTTCATGCTCTTAAAATAGGGCAGGGTTCTGGTTTTCCCTTGAATAGATATTTGGATAGATATTGACATAACAATAACAAAAGTACCTGACAAGATTTGCCATTTCTAGCAATTTCTCAGAAGTCACATGAAAGATTACTCAAGCCTTGAATAGAATAAAATGTAAAATGATCAGAAGAAACTTATTTTACAAAAAAGGATTGAAAAACTTGATTTGGTTAGCCTAGAAAAGATGTATGAGGATGTGACTTCCTCACGTAAGGTCAGGATGACATAGAAAAAAATAGATATGTACTGGGTAGCAATGGGCTGAGAATGATAATATTCCTGAGCTTCAGTAAGCCGTAGATTTGGGGAAGACATCCAATAAGGCAGAAATAAAGCAGCCTGCCTTTTGAGAGTTGCAAATTTAAGGAGTAGTTTATATGACATGGTGCTGGTGACAGCAGGGCAATGAACATAATTATTTAAAATGCTCTTTTCTATTCTCTATTTCAGTAACAGTGAGACCAAAGTATGTTTGGAGGGTACTAACTGTTGACCTGCCAAGACATAAAGCATTGGAACTAATTATCAGGAAACTCTATGTCCCTTACGTTTCTAAAAAATAATTTATCTAGATCACAGATGGAGTATAATTGTGGATTAAAGGTAGAAAGTCGACATTGCTTTTGTGCTGTGCCTGTTGAAGAGTTAAAGACCTTTGATTTCTGTGGCTGACATTTGTCTCCTTTTAAGAAACATGAACTTCATTAATAATGTTTTAAATTAAAAGTAGAAGCTTACTCTATTTTATGGATAGAGATGTTAAATAATGTCCCCTTTATTAAATAAATACTCTCTAAACATTACTGCAGTAGCTTGCTTCCTGCAATATCTGGGGACATATTCATATAAGTGGGCAGTGAAGTGCCAAGACACTCCCAGCTGTCCTCTCAGGCTCTAGCAGGGCTTCAGCTGCAGACAAACCAGCTTTAACACTAGACTAGCAGCAGGTAACTAGTCAGTGTAGTTGGCTTCGATGTTCTAACTGTCCAGTCATCTATGTTGTATCTTCTGGAGCTGTGTGTCAGCACAGTCTAATGGAAAGGTCCCTAATGTGATATGGCAGAATGGCGAGTGTTACAGGAGACATCTTTTGCACTGTTCAAACTGTAGTGCATCAAGAGTAACTGCTATTTATATTTGTGTAATGAGACTTTTAAGTGGAAGCCACATGCTAAGTTCATGGATAAAATAAGCACTGGATTTTACGTTATAGAAATATTTCACTGCAATGTTTTACTTGCCAGGTCTGCAAAGTCATGCCAAGAAACAATTTTAATTGTTACTCCTTGAAGATACCTGCAAAGAGAGTATACTGTTCAGTGTTGTTCCCACTTGTGCCTCTTTTTGGTCAGCAGACATGGAAATTAGAGTTACATTTCTTTGCATGCTTTAGCTTTCTCTCTTTTGACTAGATTTACAGGCAGAGAAAGACTGAGAAGACTTCCTCTGTAAAACCAAGTGAGAGTGCTGATAGTTTATCCTGAGACAAGTAATAAGATTATGCCATATTGTATCAATGAAAATTTCAAGTTATCTTAAGTGGTAGCTCTTTGTAAGTTCTTAAATGATATGGAAACAATTAATGTAGTAAAAATATCTAGCCAGAGTTGATGGGAAGGACAATAACCTCAATTTTAGCTGACAAAAAGCATCTAGGGGTCAGGGGAAGTCTACAGCCTAAGAGGTTGTGGTCTCTCAGTCCAGTATCAGGAATTCTACCAGGTGAAAGACTAATACTGTAACCGTGTTCAGCTTTGACCACTCTGTCTCTCTTTTCTGTGTTACGTCTATTTTACTTTTAAACATGGTACTACTTAGTCTTTTCAAATGCTGGCTTGCATGTGAGGCATTCCTCATAAATCTTAAGAAATATGACAACTAATTTCACTTAATGGAGATAACTTTTACCATGTCTATCTTATGCACCATAAATGCATATCTTCCTTCAAGTAATATAAAATATTTCAGCTTGGTGCAACAGATAACAATACATGGATTGAATGCCCTGAAAATATTTACCTTTTCCTAGTGAAATATTTTCCTGTTGAAAGAACACAAAAAATATTTCACTGAAATGTAAATTTATACGTATCTATAAATAAATATTATTTCTGATTTGTACAATGTACAGTTTTTATTATTGTTTACATTTGCATATGTTAAAGGTACATTATGAAGAAATGTAAACATCAATACAAGGAAAAATATTACACTAAATCTGTAACTTTATCAATTTTCAGAAATTTGGGATTAAGATATTTTGTTATTAAGCTGATCGTTCGAAAGAGAAGCCATACTACTGGAGTTTTTTGCTATGACACAAACCTCTTTTCTGTAACTCCTCTTCGGAAAGTTTGTTTAAAATATCTTCTTTGGTCCTCCAAATTTATAAAAATGAGCATAATTTTAGTAGGTGGTAGGATAATTTTAGAGATAGCAATGAATTGATCTTTGTTAAAGTGATTTGGTTTTTTAAATAGCCATATTTAAAAATCATTATATATAAGGAAATAAAAAGACCCTCAATTTTGGATGCAGAATTAGTGGGGAGTGAGGACTTGTCTTTTTCACTGTTTGTTGCAAGTATGAAATAAGTATCCTGTGTATTACATAGGAAGCAAAATGTCACTCAGCTTATTGTTCCCAAAAGCATCACCAAAAGTCCAGATTCAGCCTCACTCCAAAATACAAGTGTGCCGGTTCAAAAGGTTAGAAAAGGTGAACAGTAGGATTTGAACAATTTGTAGAATTTGTGTTTCTGTAGTCTGGAAAAGGGAAGAGAAAAAGAAGAATCAGTGGCATTCTGCAAGTATGAATGAAAATGGTACTTTTCAGTACTAGAAGACATACTAGAAGACACTGTTCACTCATCTTCCAGTATCTTGGAAGTAGGGCTGATATTGGGCTTATAAATCAGTAAGGATGGTCAAATACCAGAAAAATTGCTTCTCGCTCTAAAGATACTTGATCCTTGAAAATTACTGCCAAGTAAAGCTGTAGAATTTCCTGGATGATTTTTTTAAGGAACAGGTTGCTCAGACATTTATTAGGAATTAGTTTTGCAATGGGATGGAAAAATTCATCTCTTTGTGTTCCTTCCTGCAGAATATTGTATTAGCTTCTTCATCCTTATCTCCTCTTGCTCTTTTTTTCTTGCTGTGACTGATTTCTTCTCAGCTTAACTGGATTACCCCTTAAAATCAGGAAAGTTTTAACTGATGAAAGATATATCTAACCAAGTATAACAAATGTTACAGTTTAAGGGTTAACAGTCTGAAAGGGAAGGACAGGTGGTGTCTGTAGGACCCTGGGGAATCAGAGATCAGTACTTTTCCCTCCCCTTTCTGGCCACAGTCTATAAAAAACCAGGGAGGCCTGAGGCCTGGGCTTTTCCTGGCTTTCCTGGGCTGCTTTCTGTCACATCTCAGGATGGCTGGGCCTAGCTCCACGTGCTCGGCAGCATCCAACACCATCCACTCCCCAGCACCGCTGCGGTCCCCAGTGACAAGTCACAGCGGCCATGAGGCACTGCTCGGACACTTCCGCTTGGGACTACTGGGATCAGGTTTTGTATACAGTTAAATATCCTTTGTCCCTTATTAATTCCCTTTTCCATTCCCTGGTTGTTTTTCATTAAACTTGTTATAGTCTTAACTTCCAGCCTTGTGTGAAGCATCTCTTCTCTATTCCCCTTTTTTTTTCTCTTCTCCCCTGGGAGGGTGGAGGACAATAGAGAGAAAATCCTACTCCTTGTTTGATTTGGGTTTGCCCTGAACCCTAAACAGAGACAACAATATATACCACACTGGACAAAAATGTAAATGAATTTTGGTCAGAATGAATATTTGTACAGTTGTAGTACCACAGAACTTCACATTCCTTCATTATTATCTTACTTTCTTTGCGTCTTGTTAGTCTAAAACATGACCTTTTGACAAGCAGGGCAAAGTAACCTAATGTGCTTAGCCCAGCCTGGTGTATGCACAGCTCTCTCACACTGTACACATGAATTAATTATAATAAGAAGTGACAGTGACATGACATATAAATAAGTGATGTCTATTACATAGATTAAAACTCTGATTTTGGGGGTTTGTTGGCTTTATGTTATTTTATTTAGGGTCAATTCTTATTGAAGTTGAAACCATTTTAAATAAACAATACAGGGTTTTGCTCGCGTATATGTATGTTTATTTGTTAAATTACACATTTAAGACATCACTCATAAAATGGAAAGAAATACAATTTCACTTGTAAATAAATGCTTTCAATATTTAATAAAATAAACTTGCTTCCCTATTTTCTTATTAGTCTAGTAAATGGGCACCCTTTTAGACAGCTGATGTCTGCCGGTAGAGTTTTATACGTGCTACATTTTTGCCCCTGAGCTTGCTTACAGTAGCCTCAGATTGATCCGCTCAATTTTAGACCTATTTCTGAGAAAGATGAAAGAAAAGATTATTGATGAGCTCTCCAATGAAGATTTCTGGCACACAGAGTAGAAATAGCCTTGGCTGTTACTCACCTGCTCAAACAATATATCCTGTTGGTTTGAATAACAGCTGGAATACAAGACAGCTGGACTTTTCCGGCCAATTTAGAGAAGGAATTTCACTGTAGATATCCCTTCTATCACTATGCTTTAAGGGATTCTGCAGTGTTGTGGCTTTTTTTTGTTTTGGTTGAGTTGTTTGTTTTTCTGTTGTTTTGCTTTTTAAAAATAAAATAAAATCTTGTTCTAAAAAAACTATAATTTTTGGTAATTTCAACTTGTATAATATACTAACATATCTACTGGAATGATACTGACAACTTTCCTACTTTCAATGAAAATAGAGTACATAAAAATTCTGAGTAGCATTGGAATGGTTTTGTGCTCATTTGCATGCCAAAATTATTAAAATACTCTTCCAGCAAAGTCCACTTTATCTAATTCCAGTTCATGTCTATGTCCTTGGAAAAACTGTGAAGGTGTCGTGCCTGCATTTGCATGAACTGAACTTTTTGGCATGCTATGTAAGCCTTGATCATGGTTTTTCAGATACAAAGCTTTCACATATTATAAATATTAACAGTAAGTTTTACAAAAAAAGTGTAACTGACATTATGCTAACAAACAGTGTTGTATAGACAATGCAGTTTGCATTTCCATATAAAGTGTTTTTGACTGCAGTGTCAGTGCATAAGAATGTATATTTGTATGAACGGTTGTCCATCTGAGACCAAATAAATGTTGTGCATCATTAAGCTGTGCATTATGAATTATCTTAAAAAATAAGGGAGGAAAAAGATTAGTATTGACCAATGAGTTATTAAACTAGAGGATGAGATTTAATCTTCCTCATTCACACATTCATAAGCATATATATCCATGCTGACATTTTGGACAGTAAACTCAAAAATTACAGGCCTAATGTCTCTGAAATCAGTCAAAAAACTGTCACTAAATTTTATAGAGTTGTGATTTTAATGTGCTTCTAAAACATATGGAGATGTTTCTGAGTAAAATAATTAAAAAGTAATTTAAGGATAACTACGGCAACATTTTATTGACTTGACCAAGTTAATTCTTAAACCAAAACCTTTGGAAATGCATAGATAATAAAGCACTACTACTGCTAGGAATCCCTCCTAGGAAGTTCATCACATCAACAGTCCCAAAAAGCTAACAGTGCAGTCTGGACACAGATCATCCTGTTGATTCAAGTAAAAGTAGTTCTGGAAGTTGTGGGAAGGTTATAGTAGATTGAACATTGTTCAGGTTTGCTATTTCCCTCTCTTTTAATTTTCTTCTCTCTCTCATTCTCCCAGTCAGTTCTGCTTATACTTTTTGGTCTTTTCTTTTTTTTTCTCTATTTTGAATAGGTTTATCTGCATGTTACATTGCCTGCAGTGTGAAAAGGTTACACTAAATTTTCTAATATGTACCTCTTCTACCACCATTAAATCTTTCTACTTTTATTCCTCAAAAATTATTAACATTTTATTTTAATGTGAACACAAGAATATTCATTTCAGTGTAGCAAAAGAGCACTCAGAAGAGACTGACAACACATAGATAATTTACAGAATAATATTGATACCAGCCTTTGATCTACAGCAGAAGTAGCCTGGTTTTTAAAACGTGAGTTCTCATCTCATGAAATCTGATCTACTTCCAGCATTCTAACTACTGATCTTTGCTTTTGTTCAATTGTCCTTTTTGAACTTCACTCACCAAGAAATGGTGAGAGTATGTGTACAGTGCACTTTCTCATATTCTCCTATAATTATTTTTGCCAGTATTTTGCCTTGATTTTTTTTCATTTTCTCAAAGTCTATAATGATCTTTATCCTAATCTAGTTATACCACTATATATAAATAAAACACGTATCTCTTGTTATCATTTATTAACAGCATTCACCTATTTTTCATTTTAAAGGGCATTAATTTCCCCGAATACACACAAAACCCTCTCTGTTCATAACCTCATTTTTCTCTTTTCAAGAGTGGATGTGTCCCTTTTTAGTGTTTCATATGGATTTGCAAGGAGAAAGAAGCCTGAAGTTTATGGTGCTGCAAGATTTTGTTTTATTAAGGTATTTTCTCAGCTTGATGCCGAGGAATTCTAGGAGTGTCAAGCAGGGAAACAACAAAACACAAAGATGGAACACTTCGTAAAGACTTTCTGGGTAGATTTTGATCATACAGGGCATTGCATTTTTCTAATGGACAACACACCTTGTTGAAAGTCAGGCCTGAACATAGACTGTTTACTTTTCAGATCTACTTTTCTTTTAAATTATTTTATTTTAAGTCATGTTACTCTTTAAGAAGCTCAAGTCATAGATATGACATGACTGTTCCTGCAGGGGAAAAAATACAGGTGCTAAATAGAGGATAAACATTGCGTGACCTTAGATAAAAGCTGAAGAAAGAAAGGAAAAATTCTACCTTGAGAGATACAGGCTAGCTTGAAACTCAAGACTTGAAAGAGTGATCCTGAAAAGAATGCATGGAAAAAGTAACAATCAGATCAGAAAATATGACAAAGGAAGATTTGTGATTCCCTTAAGCAGTCTGTTAAGATCAAAAGTACTGAGGAAAATGCCTCGTATTTTCAGCAACGCAGGGGAGTAAGCACTAACAAAGGAGACACACCTTACCTGAAGCCAGCTCATATCGTATCTTGCTCACAGGTGGTAACACCAGCGGTACTCTTTCAGCATTCCTCCAGGACAACAGGCATTTATGTTCAGACATTTATGTTCCATTTGCTATCTTTTCTTACTGAACTTTGTGAAATATTGCTCAGAGAAAATCCTGCATTCAAGCTTTCCTACATCATGTTCACTTCTGAGGATTACAAATAAAATGTAGATTTTCCAGAGAGATTTTCAAGTTGAAGTTTGAGCATTTTGAAATCTATTCTATTAGGTCCTCTTCTTTATGGGTCTCGTGTTTGAGTTTTATGTTTTGCCCTGTCTCTTTTTGACATAGTGTCAAGAAGCCAGGTGCAGAAATGTCTGGGAATCCACCACACATTGAGACTGATTCCACATTCTCAGACACTTAGACAAAATATAGGATTATAATTGAAATACTGAAAAACATGTCATGTTTAGGTCAGACAAATGGCTAACATTTCTTTCCTTTTATTTTCTCTTTGATTTTGATATAATGACCTCAGTGATGAGATAACATTACTAGATGCTCAGATTTCTCTGTTACTGAATCAGTAAACTGTTTTTCATGATGCCTTTACAGTTTAGCGGTAATGGATGTTTTCATTGAATAAGGACTGCAGAATTAAGTCTGAATAAAATAAGTAGGCAAGGAACAATGAGTTAAAGATTTCGAAAAGAAGCCTAAGAAAGACTAGATCAATTGGATCTGGATTTCAATTTCTCTTGGATTTGGGTTCTTAATTGCTGTAAATTGTTTCTGAAAAGCCTAGCCTTAGGTACTTCTATGATCAGGCCTGTAGCAAAATTTTCTGTTTCGTTGCTTTGCCTACAGTATATTTTAGATAACAAGGAGACAGACTTGAAGAGAAAATAGTTGGAGGAATTCTTCACTTGGATTAAACAAGCATATGAGGGATTTCAAATTTTCTTAGCTGCAGGAGCTAGGTAGGTATTTCACCTAACGTAGAAATATGGAAGCTAGCATGTCATTGGAGTAGCTCCGATTAAATAAGCAGAAGGGATCCCAGATGCTTTCTGTATGTGTAATGATGGTCACACCATTAAAATGAGGAAATCGATTACAAAAACATACAGATTAACAAAAAAATTCACAATTAAATAAAAGAAAAATTGTATAATGTTATGGTTTAATGGTTACCAGCCTGAAAGGGAAGGACAGGTGGTGTCTGTAGGACCCTTGGAGGGTCAGAGATCAGTACTGTTCCCTCCCCTTTCCGGCCACAGCCTATAAAAAACCGAGGTTTTCGCAGGTTTTTCCTGGCTTTCCTGGGCTGCTTCCTGTCACATCTCGGGACGGCTGGGCCTAGCTCCACGTGCTTGGCAGCATCCACCACCATCCGCTTCCCGGCACCACTGTGGTCCCTGGTGACGAGTCACAGCAGTCGCAGTGGCCACGAGGCACTGTTTGGACATTTCCACTCGGGACTACTGGGATCGGGTTTTGTGTATAAATATCCTTTGTCCCTTATTAATTCCCTTTTCCTTTCCCCTGTTGTTTTCATTAAACTTGTTACAGTCTTAACTTCTAACCTTGTGCGGAGCATTTTTTTTTATTATTCTCTCTCTATTCCCTTTTTTCTTAATCCTCCCCCCGGAAGGGGTAGGGGCGATAGAGAGAAAATCCTGCTCTCTCTCTCTGACCCTTAAACGGAGACAATAATAATTCTATCTTTCTTTTCTGTTTCTTGGTCATCACTTGCCTGTGAGACTTCCTGGAAGGCTCTGGGGCCTGGCATATTCTGTTGGAGCTGAGCTTCAGAAAGTACAACACTCAGCAGACGTCTTAATAGGAAAGGACTGATAACTTACCCACTAGAAGAGTTATGGCATCTCACATGTATCTTACAACAGCTAGCTTTCATTTATGTATACTCAAAAGTAATGCATTTATTTATTATATTTCCGTGGTTCATCTTCTTTCGGTTTTAGGGGTTTTTTTAAATTTTATTTCTGGCTTGTTTGGTTTTGGGAGTTTTTTTGTATTTGTTTCTTTCTTCTGATGATGACACCTCTTTATTAAAAGCATTTTTCTTTCCCATTAATCTTTTAATACAGAAGAGCTTTTAGTCTATAAACTAAAGAAGAAATCATCTCCACATATATATGAAGGTAAGTAATATAACAAGGTTAGAACTTCTATATCAGATTTTTGTGGTTTTCTTTCACTCATATAATCCATATGAAAGTACAGTGTGGTCCATTTAACTCCTAATGCCAGATCTGTGGAGTGCTAACTAAGGAGACATTTAAAAAATGTCATTCATATATATATTATCTACCTCAATAGAGCAAACAAAACTAAAGAAATATTCCAACAATCTAAAAGACACTTTTCAAAATTATTTAAAACAAATATGGCTGCTAGGGTCAGTGCTTTGTTTTAAAACAGAATTTACATCCATTAAGTATATCACACAATGCAATCTTAGCACAAAGTTCGAAACAGGCTGCTACTAACTCTTGTAGAACACAATTGTCATGCTAATCACTACCGAGCACCTCCTGACCTTAAAAATACAATCGCAAATCTTGTTGCATCAATCAGAATGACAAGTCTATTACACTCCGATGAATAACTGATTATGCCACTCACTGCATTCACCACACTGGGCTGAACATTCATTGGTTGTTGGTCCTGAATTATTACAGAAATCTACTTTAGGCTATATTTCACAGGGGGCTATATTTCACGGAAGAAGTGAAAGGAAAACTAAGAAACGAAGAAGAATTAGAAAAAATACAGAGTACAAAATTTTTGTTAATAATTATGACCTGCACATGTGACAAAAATGCCTGAGATTTCGTGATTATGATAGATACTGACATTGGAAATATCCAACCATTCTGTATCAAACAGCAGGATGGAAATGGAGAGTATGCCCACAGAAAGGGTCATATATAGGATGAAGAATTCCTCAAGTCCTGAATTAGTGACTGAACTATATTTGCCCACTGAGGCAACTAATAACATCTATAAGAATATTAATTGTTTAAAAAGTAGGAATTCAGAGTTAACAGAAAAAAAAGTTGGAGTAAAGAGGAAATGAAATGTGCATACTTTGTAAAATTGCAAAGAGCAAATAGTTCTTATTGCTGTAGATTTATTTTATTAATTTACAAGCTTTTCTAACATAGCCGGTTCAAGTTTACAGAATGGGCAAAAATAATTCATATCTACTATCTATTATTCATTCTGTAAGCTATCAAAAGAAATAGAAAGTGCTTTGTTTTTTCTCCATGCTCCTTGATTGTCCTATGCATCACAGTTATTTTACCTTTTCCTAGACTGAACTCAAGAGAGTTTTTATGAAGGAAAACAATTTGAAAAGCTTATTTGAAAGTGTATGAACAACCAACCTGGCTACGAAGCTGAGTTAAATATAAAAGTCCAGTGAGAAACCTCTAATGAACTATATTAGAATGAAAAGTTTGACTCAATTAATGGAGTGTAACATAGGATGAATAACAACTTGAAAAAACAGAATTGAAGAAACCTTTGTGATTATTAGCTTGAAAACTTCGTACTTGGTTACTCCCTGTTTCTGATTACCTAAGCAGTCAAAGTACTGTTGTCTGAATGCAACAGAGCTGCTCAATAGTTAAGTGTAAATTATATGCTTATATACTTTATTAAATTAATCTACTTTTTGGATACACATAAAAATAAAATAATATAATCCTACAATAAGAATAACAAAATGGAAGAATGTGAATAGAGTTGAACTAAGCAATCAAATGTAGGCTAAAGGAACAAAAAGATCAGTACTTTTCTGGTAGAGACTGGTACCCACAGAAAGTTTCAGATCATAAATCTTTTTCTCCACTGGTACAAAACCAGAAATTTATGAGGTTTTTCATATGTATTGATGCAAACCAAAATTGTCTGATTGCTCTCAGATTGCTCTGTAATTAACTTATACATGAGAATAAAGAAAAGGTCCCACTGTAGCTTCTGGTAAGTTGGGAACTTCAAATTCAGTCTTCACTACTATAATTGGGAACTGTAGCTACTTGGGCTTTTAGGTATGCTGAGGCATCATGATCGAGTCCATGTCACTTAACTGTTGAGGTATCTCCTGATGTTGATGGCTCTTGGCAGCTTGCGCTCTTAGGGACCGAGCAAAAATTTCCTTCTGGGTTGTATGGACCTATTCCTTGCAGTCCTCCAGTGGTAGCCCAGAAGTCTCTGAAGCCTTTTCAAACTTTCCATGTTTTTAACTGCTTTACAAAATATGCAACCATATACATTGGTCTTAAGAATATATGACTCCCATGGACTGCAGCAAAATCTTTACATCACTAGAGATCTGGTCTAAAAAACCTCACTCACACAAAAAAATATTCATATTTTAGCGTAACAGAAGAGTTTAGGGCTAAGTGCCACTAATGCAGATGTGACCAACCTGTCCTGTCTGGCTTCAGAGCCAGAAATAGGTCTTACTTTGTTATGTATAAAGCCTGCACATTTTCACGGGAAATGTGATGATGAAATTAAACTTAATTAATAGGCAAATCTTAACCATTATAGCAGATAAGCTAGCAAACAGGAGGAGAATTGTGCTTAGGAA